>NC_056743.1:1574059368-1574211868 GCF_019279795.1 Protopterus annectens
GCTACAGGTACCTTCCAAAGGCCAACTGGGGATATGATGGGGATCTCACAGGCATCAGCATCCAGGGTACTCCACCAGTTCCTGGATGCCATGGCAGCACATGTTGGTGAGCACGTATATTTCCCCCTCACCAGTGAGGCATTGGCCAGCAGTATGCATCTCTTCCAGCAAATAGCAGAAAACCCTGAGGTAGCGGGTGCAATAGACTGCATGCACGTACGCATCAAAGTACCACATGGTGAGCAGGATAGGGTCTACATCAACCGCAACATCTTCCCCTCCATCAATTGCCAGGTTGTGTGCAATGCCCAGGGCATAATACTGAACATGTGTGCTGGCTGCCCTGGAAGTTATCACAATTCCCATATCTGGCATCTGACGCAGCTGTACCAGAAATTTGCCAGTGGGGACATCCCACATGGTCACCTAGTAGGAGATGCTGGATATGCACTGGAGCCATGGCTGATGACACCCATCAGAAATGCACATACACCCGAACAAGAACTCCATAATGAGGCACGCACACAAACAAGAATCATAATAGAGCATGTGTTTGGGATGCTCATGTCACGGTTCCAGTGCCTGGACACATCCATTGGAGCCTTGCAGTACTCACCAACTACATGTACCCAAATCGTCCTTGTATGTGCCATGCTACACAAAATGATCCCGTGGAAGCAGCTGCAGCAGGAGCAGCAAGGGGAAGGGCCACATAGCCCCCCACCAATGCCAAGGCCTGCACAGGCACAGAGTGACTCAGAGGATGAACAACCTGAGCCTGCCCCAGTAGGCAAAAGTAGATGTGCCCAGTATGCCCTGGCCATGGCAAACAGGCAACACATAGCACATACACTGAAACAAGGGGGACCCAGGGAATAGCACCTCTCTGTGACTCTCACATACAGTAAAAGTGATGCCAAAAATTACACTACCTTTGCCAAACCATGCGTAGGCAGTGTACTACATGCATCCGACATAGGCAGCCCTGCAGCACCACCCTCAATAGAGGGACACTCATAAGATAAGGGACTCACACATGCCAGTCAGGAGGGGGAGTCACATACCCAACAACAGTCACAGCCAGCAGGACAGGTGTAGACAAACACAAAAAATGCCGTACTATGGCCTCTGAGTGAGGGTTATGGGTAACCCCCACTCAGGCCCACATGGACAGACTACAGCAGGCCAGGTAGTGGGATGTCAGTTGTGATGGCTGAGAAGTCAGAAACTAATGTGTATGCCATCAAAAGATAAGAATGGTAGTACACCGGTATGGCTAGCCAGCCCGATAGGTATGACTACTGACTGAAATGGACTACAGGACATACCAGTACAGTCCTAGCAAATGTGTACAACTGTCAGGTGTGCTTCCCCATCCCACATAGAAATATGGTAACAGTCAGGTGCCCCCCTCAATCCTGTTGTAGAAACATAGAAATAGTCAGGTGTTCCCCCTGCTATGCAGATATGTTGCAACAGTCAATGTCAAATGATCGGTGGATACCCTCCAGACACAGCATGCTACCTGTTGGTGTACAACACAAAGGTCAGCTGTGCAGTACAAACCACCGGACATGATCCACACATGCAAAACAGATGGCCTTACTGGGCATGCTCACACACAGAGAAATGAAGGCAATGTCAGTCATCAACATACTGAAAGGTCATACTGGGCATGCTCACACACTTAAAACCATGAAGGCCATGTATGCAAACACTAGTAGACCAGACACATCCAGCAGTTGCAATTGTTAGTGCAGACACATGTCAGTATGCACCATTCATGCCTTGTGCACACAGTGGATAGGAATACAGATATATATGTAAGGACAACACACCATAATAAGCCAAAGGTAGATGGATATAGATGTGTGGAAGAGGGTGACCGTGACAAGGAGCCATCCATGCCTGTCCCACCCAGCACACAGCCAAAGGGCCACAAACACATCAGGTGCAGATGTCACACACTGCATTTACTAGCGACGAGTACCTGTCAGCACCACAGATTATGTGGTCCATGTGGCAGCTGTGCAACATGGCTGTACAAGGACATAGTCAGTTAGTTGCCCTATTCATGTACCTGTGACATATGACCCCATGTGTGGCCACTTGTGGTGTGTCACCCCTACATGAATGGTGTATGGGCCATGCACACACCTGCCACCCCATAGTGGTACACTGACAAGCCTGGTGAGGTGATCCAATGTGAAATACACCTTTGGGAGAGTTGTATGTTAGTAATCTCCATAGCACATCCCATAACTGTGTACTGCTGTAGTGTGATAGCCTAGTTAGGTAGGGGTTCTAACCCTAGACATGACAACTGTGTGAGTATGTGTGTCTGTGTCTCACTGACTGTGTAGAGAACAATGTCTTTTAGGCTACTCACACCCCTTACTATTCACATACCCACTGTTGGCAAGGCTGCCGATGTCACCAACCTAGAAATACTCCCCTGGGAAAGCTGTAGCCCAGTAATCTCTGTAGCGCATGCTGTAACTGCATACTGCTGTAGTGGGATAATGTAATTAGGTAGGAGGTCAAACCCCAAACCTGGCAACTGTATGTGTGAGTGTGTGTCTGTGTTTGTGTACATGTCTGACTGTGTAGAGAGAAATGCCCTTTTAGGCTACCCACACCCCTTACAAGTCAAATACCCACCTTTGGCGAGGCTGCTGATGTCACGCACCTTGAAATACACCTCTGGGACAATCGTAGCACAATAATCTCCGTAGCACATCCCGTAACAACGTGTGGCCATAGTGTGATTAAGGAGTTGGGAGTTCTAACCCCCAACCTGCCAACTGTTTGTTTATGTGTGCATGGTCTGACTGTGTAGAGAACAATGCTTTTAGGGTACTCGCACCACTTACATTTCACATACTCAACTTTGGCAAGGCTGCTGATGTCACCCACCTAGAAATACATACCTGAGAAGGCTGCAGACGAGTAATCACCGTAACATGTCCTGTAACTGCATACTGCTGAACTACACACCTGGATTACATACTGTTGATTGTTAGGTATCCTGTGGCCCAGTGTGTCTTTCCTGTTGTACAATGTGAATGGCTTGGCCTGGACAGCAACAGCTGTGAACCTTTCCAGACTACTCTATGACTGTAACTGGTCCACTGTAGCATCACTCCATTGATATAGTTGTCAGTGTCTGAACAACTATATGGTATCGCATGTAGAACTGTAATAGTACACAATTAAAGGTTTCCATGTCTGCAAACCTGTGGGTGTTGTTTTACCCATGATCTTTCTTTGGGTGTATGTTACAGGCAACTATTGTCATTTGTATGGGTGGCACATACAGTGTCCAATTGTTCAGGGGTCAACTTTAGGCATAGTGGCTGCTCCATATTGTGTGCACCTTCCACTTATGTATCTTACTGTACATATAACTGCGTGTGTATGTGTAGTCACATGTATATGTATGTATATATATATATATATATATATATATATATATATATATATATATATATATATATATATATATTTATAAATATGTATACCTATATCTGCATATCTGTGTCTGTGTTTCTGTAGCCTGGTAATGTTGATGGCTTCCACATAATACATTACCCATAGGAGCCAGACTGTACTGCATGATATGTTACCAATACCAGCCTAACATCATAAAGGTGGGATGTAGTACAGGTAACATTGTGTGCCCATGTTGTCACTGGCCCTGGTTATGGGATCCCCAACACTTGGTAGTGTATTGCAGTGCAGACGTGTTTGGCTGGGGGGATGCCTATTTGTACAACTCGTATAGTGTGTGGTGCCTCTCAATCCATTAACGTAACATGTAGCCTGTTACACTTCTCTTCCTAACAGCTACATGTGCCTTTCAGTGCCAGCACAACAGTGTTGTACCAATGGGTCAATAGACATGGGAAACCCATTGAGGTCTGCCACGTGTGTGTATGTGTGCATGTGTGCATATCTGTAGGGTACACTATTCCGAGTCCACATACTCCTATTACAATGCACATTGCCACACAGTAGTATGGATATTTTTGTTGTCAGTCATAGGTGTGGCAATGCAATGTAACATCCTACTATGCCTGTGGTGTGTGCATCACATGCATATCCCTGTGGTACCACTGTTGTGATATGCAATGGGTTGTTTTGGGGTCATGGCCAATGTGTGATAGTGGGTATGTCAGAGTATCAAGATGGGTTCCAGTGTGTACAATATCCAGTGGGGGATGTGGGTGCTGTGTACACTGTCGTTACACCATGGTACACCTGGTATATGGCCCACGTACCACTCTCAGGTGGCCAATGTCACCATCACCCATACAGGTAACAGATAACAGGATACAGCCCAGTTACACATGTGCTGTGTGCAGCCTACCTGTAACACATTGGACACACAGACTAGTTAGTTAGCAACTATACAACCAGATCTCTAAGATATGTGTCTACCTGTTATGTGTCAGTCAGTGTGTATATAATGGTATGACACACTATGTATTCTTCATATACAAACATTACATTCCCCATTACCATACTGTACGTGTCTGTGGACAATCTGCATGTAACATGTGACCTGGTACACACCTCTGCCTATAGACAATGTCATGTGTGCAATGACAGCCACACAGTTCAGTAGCACTGCATACACAGTGTTGCCAAGTAAGGATGTGTGTATGTGGATGGGTTGACATAAAGGTGCAGATTATACCTGTACCAGCAGGTCACCGGTCAATTTTGTACGGCCAATATCTGTTATACATAACTGTGGCATGTGTGCAACTGTACACCACATATGTCATGGCCATGGTGTCACCACACTGGCATATCTTTGTGTAATATGACTGCAGACCATCCTCCTGCTGACACATGTACGCCTACAGCACAAATGGATGACAGTATGGGGATAACAATTGGTGTTACCAACAGCTGAGATGCATCATAGCTGCATGGCTACACTATCTGATATGTATGCAGTACGCATTACCCCTGACTGCATTCTACACTGCAGTACATTGTGGCACTCTTTCACAGTCACTGTGTGCATCAGAACCATGTTAGCCTGCCCATGCATCAATGTTATGGATGACAGGGATGTGGCACAGGTATCGTCATATGAACAGGGTGTGTGAAAGTCATCTTAGCTGCATGGCTACACTACCTGACATGTATGCAGTACAGAATATCCCTGACTACATTCTACACTGCAGTACATTGCACCACTCTGTCACAGTCACTGTGCACATCAGAACCCTGTTAGCTTGTCCCTGCTTCAATGTTATGGATGACAGGGATATGGCACAGGTATCATCATAAACACAGGGTGTGTGAAAGTCATATTAGCTCCATGGCTACACTACCTGGCATGTATGCAGTACACATTACCCCTGACTACATTCTACACTGCAGTACATTGTGCCACTCTATCGCAGTCACCGTGTGCATCGGATCCATGTTAGTCTGTCCCTGCATCAATGTTATGGATGACAGGGATGTGGCACAGGTATCATTATATGCACAGGGTGTGTTGCAGGTGTGCCAGAGGCCAAGGGTGGTCCAAATATGTGTCACCATTTGTGTGGGATAGGGGTGTGGTTCATTGATTGGGGCATGTTGACGTGGTGTGTGTCGGTATGGGGTCACCCTAGGTGTGGTTGCATAGTGTGTAGGTATGCATGCACATAGTTCTGCCATGTGGCTGCCCTATATGGGTGATGGACAGCTGGAGACCATACCTGGCAGGGTGTGCAGTTCACTGCCTCTGGCCAAGGACACACCATCTGTGCCTGCCAGGGGTTCCATGGGCATGTGCAGGTACAGACCTTGAGGTGCTACTCTCCCCTGATGATGACATATGTTCGCTGGAACCATGTCCCACCTGGGACTGGCCAGGGCCATGTGCACGAGGCCTGCTGTGGTGTGGTGTGGATAGCAGCCCCAGTGGTGTATGGGGCTGGTACTGCCACTACAGGAGTGGCAGTGTGTCCTGGCACATCTACGTTGACCGCCAGCTGCTGGTGTCTCTGGCTTACTTCCACGCAGCCGTCTCACCACTCCCACCACATGTTTTAGCACAGACATACCACAGTAGAGGAGGCCAACCATCTCACCCCACCATCTATCCATGACCTCGATATATTCACGGAAGGGACCAGCGAGTTCATGGAGGTTGCCACTTACAGCTGCAAAAGCAAACCTCTGCAGTCTAAGGCCCTGTCTGGTGTGCATTCCCATACATGCCTGTGCCTCCATTACGGCCTGAAACATGCTCCTGGTGGTACCAGTTTTGGCACCTCTGCCAGGGGAATGATGACCTGCAGTTCTCCCACAAGCACCACTGTACATCTGCCGATGTGGTGGCCTTCTGGACATCTGGCAATGCCGACTATGACCCGACACAGTTGGCTTGGCTGCCACACTTTCCTGGTCATTGCCACCAAGTGCCAACTGTCCCTCTGCTATGGCCACATGTGATGGGGTTTGTAGGGGCACTGTAACTGTGTGCGGGCTTGGAGTGGCTAGTAGGGTGATGAACATGTTGGCGCAGTATCGGCCTTTGACAACTAAAATCAGTATTCTGCCATGCAAGTCAATGACAGGCAAAAGACAACATGGCCAATGAATAGTGTTTGCTAACGGGGGAGGCACAGTGTGACACATGTAGCTATACATTAGCAGGCAATTCTATGCAAATGAGAGGAAGGATAGTGAATTTTGGTTTTCCCCAGCATGTGAGGCAGGTCTCAACAGTGTAAGAGTATGAATAGCGGAGTGCAAGACTAGGAGATAGGTGACATCATGTATGGAAGTGTCAGGCATATTGTCAGCGAACTGGAGCCCTGTGGCTCAGGGTTGTTCCAGCTTAGCACAGCAAAGCCAGGGGGTGTGTCTAAACCTGCCCAGCCAGTATGACAAAGTGTAAGCAGGTGTGCACACCATGCAATGGGATCTACAGGAAGATAAAGGTAGTGAACCCAGGAAATAGTAGCAGTGTGCACACTGGAGTACACCGATTGTGCGGCGCGCCCCCAGGATGAAACAGAAGGGCAATGGGAAGGGAAAGCAGCAGTAGGAAGTTAATCAAGGGGTACTAGGTTCACTGCCAGGTGAAACATACCGGAACCAGTCAGTTACACAGGCAACAGATCAGCCCAGCCAAGAATGCGATTATAAATTATGCAAAGACCTACCCCTCCAGTTTTTCCCCCACCCTACAGCATCAGTGTAAACAAGCGGAGAACTTTTAACACTCACAACAGCAAAATGTTAGGGGCTGCAATAGCTATCATACAACTTGTGGAAGAGGCTGAGGGTGGTGAGGATGGGAATGCTGCCGACCAACCCACAGTGAGGAGACGGAGAAGAGTGTACAGACCCAGGGTAACCTACCAAGGGCTACATAAGCTGGAGATAGAGGAGTGCTATAGGGTGGACTGGGACCTCCTACAGCAGATTGTTGAGCTGTGCCGGCCACGCCTGACACACAGAACTAACAGAGGGAGAACCCATCCCAGTGGAAACGGAGATATCTGTAAGCCTAAGAATACTAGCTACAGGTACCTTCCAAAGGCCAACTGGGGATATGATGGGGATCTCACAGGCATCAGCATCCAGGGTACTCCACCAGTTCCTGGATGCCATGGCAGCACATGTCAGTAAGCATGTATATTTCCCCCTCACCAGTGAGGCATTGGCCAGCAGTATGCGTCTCTTCCAGCAAATAGCAGAATACCCTGAGGTAGTGGATGCAATAGAATGCACGCACATATGCATCAAAGCACCACACGGTGAGCAGGGTAGGGTCTACATCAACTGCAAGGGCTTCCCCTCCATCAACTGCCAGGTCATGTGCGATGCCCAGGGCATAATACTGAACGTGTGTGCTGGCTGCCCTGGAAGTTATCACAATTCCCATATCTGGCATCTGACACAGCTGTACTAGAAATTTGCCAGTGGGGACATCCTACATGGTGACCTAGTGGGGGATGCTGGATATGCACTGGAGCCATGGCTGATGAAACCCATCAGAAATGCACACACTCCCGAACAAGAACTCCATAATGAGGCACGCACACAAACAAAAATCATAATAGAGCATGTGTTTGGGATGCTCATGTCATGGTTCCAGTGCCTGGACACATCCGTTGGAGCCTTGCAGTACTCACCAACTACATGTACCCAAATCATCCTTGTATGTGCCATGCTACACAATATGATTCTGTGGAAGCAGCTGCAGCAGGAGCAGCAAGGGGAAGAGCCACACAGCCCCCCACCAATGCCAAGGCCTGCACAGGCACAGAGTGACTCAGAGGAGGAACAACCTGAGCCTGCCCCAGTAGGCAAAAGTAGGTGTGCCCAGTATGCCCTGGCCCTGGCAAAGAGGCAACACATAGCACATACACTGACACAGGAGGGACCCAGGGAATAGCACCTCTCTCTGACTCTCACATACAGTAAAAGGGATGCCAAACATTACACTACCTGTGGAAGCCATGCGTAGGCAGTGTACTATGTCCATCCGACATAGGCAGCCCTGCAGCACCACCCTCAATACCGGGACAGCCATAAGATAAGGGACTCACACATACCAGTCAGGAGAGGGGGGTCACATACCCAACAACAGTCACAGCCAGCAGGACAGGTGTAGACAAACACAAACAAATGCCGTACTATGGCCTCTGAGTGAGAGTTATGGGTAACCCCCACTCAGGCCCACATGGACAGACTACAGCAGGCCAGGTAGTGGGATGTCAGTTGTGATGGCTGGGAAGTCAGAAACTAATGTGTATGCCATCAAAAGACAAGAATGGTAGTACCCTGGTATGGTGTAGCCAGCACAATAGGTAAGACTACTGACTGAAATAGACTACAGGACATAACAGTACAGTCCTAGCAAATGTGTACAACTTTCAGGTGTGCTCCCCCATCCCACATAGAAATATAGTAACAGTCAGGTGTCCCCCATGATCCTGTTGTAGAAACATAGAAATAGTCAGGTGTTCCCCCTGCTATGCAGACATGTTGCAGCAGTCAATGCCAAATGATCAGTGGATACCCTGCAGACACAGCATGCTACCTGTCGGTGTACAACACAAAGGTCAGCTGCACAGTACAAACCACTGGACATGATACACACATGCAAAACAGATGGCCTTACTGGGCATGCTCACACACAGAAAAATGAAGGCAATGTCAGTCATCAACATACTGAAAGGTCATACTGGGCATGCTCACACACTTAAACACATGAAGGCCATGTATGCAAACACCAGTAGACGAGACACATCCAGCAGTTCCAATTGTTAGTGCAGACACATGTCAGTATGCACCATTCATGCCTTGCACACACAGTGGATAGGAATATAGACATATATGTAAGGACAACACACCATAATAAGCCAAAGGTAGATGGATATAGATGTGTGGAAGAGGGTGACTGTGACAAGGAGCCATCCATGCCTGTCCCACTCAGCACACAGCCAAAAGGCCCCAAACACATCAGGTGCAGATGTCACACACTGCATTTACTCGCGACCAGTACCTGTCAGCACCACAGATTATGTGGTCCATGTGGCAGCTGTGCAACATGGCTGTACATGGACATAGTCAGTTAGTTGCCCTATACACGTTCCTGTGACATATGACCCCATATGTGACCACCTGTGGTGTGTCACCCCTACATGAATGGTGTATGGGCCATGCGCACACCTGCCACCCCATAGCAGTACTCTGATAAGCCTGCTGAGGTGATCCAATGTGAAATACACCTTTGGGAGAGTTGTAGGTTAGTAATCTCCGTGGTGCATCCCATAACTGTGTACTGCTGTAGTGTGATAGCCTAGTTAGGTAGGAGTTCTAACCTTATACATGGCAACTGTGTGAGTGTGTATGTCTGTGTCTCACTGACTGTAGAGAACAATACCTTTTAGGCTACTCACACCTCTAACTATTCACATACCCACCGTTGGCAAGGCTGCTGATGTCACCCACCTAGAAATCCTCCCCTGGGAAAGCTGTAGCCCAGTAATCTCTGTAGCGCATGCTGTATCTGCATACTGCTGTAGTGCAATAATGTAGTTAGGTAGGAGGTCAAACCCCAAACCTGGCAACTGCATGTGTGAGTGTGTGTCTGTGTTTGTGTACATGTCTGACTGTTTAGAGAGCAATGCCTTTTTAGGCAACTCACACCCCTTACAAGTTAAATACCTACCTTTGGCAAGGCTGCTGATGTCATGCACCTTAAATTACACCTCTGGGACAATCACAGCCCAGTAATCTCTGTAGCACGTCCCGCAATATCATATGGCCATAGGGCGATTAAGGAGTTAGTTGGGAGTTCTAACCTGCCAATTGTGTGTGTATGCGTGCATGTCTGACTGTGTAGAGAACAATGCTTTTAGGGTACACACACCCCTTACATTTTACATACCCGACTTTTGGCAAGGCTGCTAATGTCGCCCAACTAGAAATACACCCCTGGGAAGGGTATAGCACAGTAACTCTGTAGCACATCCCGTAACTGTGTGCCGCTGTATTGTGATAAACTAGTTGGGTAGGAGTTCCAAACCTGGCAGCTGCGTGTGTGTGTGTGAGTGTGTATCTGTGTTTGTGTGCATGTCTGACTGTGTAGAGAGTAATGGTTTTTAGGCAACTCACAACCCCTTACAAGTCAAATACCCACCTTTGGCGAGGCTGCTGATGTCACGCACCTGGAAATGCACCTCTGGGACAATCGCAGCACAATAATCTCCGTAGCGCATCCCATAACAACGTGCGGCCATAGTGTGATTAAGGAGTTAGTTGGGAGTTCTAACCCCCAACCTGCCAACTGTTTGTGTATGCGTGCATGTCTGACTGTGTAGAGAACAATGATTTTAGGGTACTCACACCCCTTATATTTCACATACCCAACTTTGGCAAGGCTGCTGATGTCACACACCTAGAAATACACCCTTGGGAAGGTTGCAGACCAGTAATCACCGTAGCATGTCCTGTAACTGCATACTGCTGTATTCTGAATTAAAAGCATGGTTGGGTTCCATCCCCACACATGGCAGTTCCGGATGTATTGTGTGTGTCAGTGTCTGTGTAGGGAACAATGCATTTTCAGCTAGTCTCTTGCAGTCATTTTAAATGCACTGTTTTGGCAATCCTGCTGATGTTAGCCATTGTGAAATACACTTTTGGGCAAGGACCACTCCCGTAATGTCCGTGGTGAGTACTATAACTGCATAGTGCTGTAGTGTAATACACTAGTTAGGTACGGGTTCTACTTCCAAACATAACGTGTGTGTGTGTGTGTGTGTGTGTGTGTGTGTGTGTGTGTGTGTGGGTTTGTAACCCATATCCTATGTAGAGGCAGTTGTGACTGTGTGGCCAATGTGGAGCGGGTTTTGCATATTTCTTATATGGTGGCCATACTATATATTATAATGTCCACCATACAGGGATAACGCATGTGATATGGCTAAGGTGCAGAGCCATAACCAGACATGTGACATCAAGGCCAGGCAATCACAGTTAACAACCCCAGTATTACCCAGAGCACATTCTCACCCCATGTGTCATAGACACACACACACACACACACACACACACACACACACACACACACACACACACACACATGCCTAGGTAACAGCCAATATGTGGGTAGTACACTGCATATTGGCCACTGATAGTAACTATGGAGTGACAGTAGTGGGTCACAGAGGGCATGACACCAAGTCCATCTGTCCAATAGGCACATACGTGCAGACAGTGCACCTCCCCCATGTTCCCCAATGGACACCTGCACCACCTGTGGTGCCATCACATGTGACCCACAACGGACATACCATGCCTGACAACATGCCCGTATGGACAGATGCCACTGACATCAAGGAATGCTGATAGCATGCACTCCATGTAGGTGCAGGGTAAAGCTGCTGGCCATTACCAGCTCCTGCCACAGGTGGGCAGGACTGGCACATCTTATGATAATCTGTGTTCACAACATGGGCCAGACACCCCAAGTACAGTTCCACATGTCACTGTACATACATGCATGTGGGAGGACATCCCAGAAGCCATCCATGTCATGGACGAAAGAACACAGACATGGCAAGCGATGCACAGCATTGCCCACACACAGTAGTCACCCAAGTGACTGGATGGGGGATACAGTACCCGCCTGTGTGAGCAAATGCAGACACTACATCCCTGAGCCACAATGCTGACTATCGTCATATGGCCTGATGCTAAGGTACCCCATCGCCTAGCCCTGAACAGCCATCTGGTGCAGTCGAAAACCACACACCTGTGCAGACATGCACCGATGCATGTCAGTACTGCCACCCTGTGTGTTTTTGTGTGTGTTGCATGTTGCAGATTTTCACATCCACACTCCCTACAACTCCCATGGGCATACTGCAGCATGCTGTCTGATGTCAGACACCTTCCTATACCCTTCGCCTGTACAGCCACCGTATGACCTGTGTGGTGCATGGGATACCTGCACAGTGATGTGATGTGGCAATCCCACAACCGATGAGTTGTACACCTGGCCCTGCCATGTGTATCAATGTGTTTGTGTGCGTCCTTGTGAGAGTGTGGCTTTGTTGACGCTGGCACCTGTTCATGCCGACAGGCACGTGTATGTCACCTAACATACAGCTACTGTATCCCTGTTGCAGATGTCACTCACCATCACATATATGTTCTGAGTGCTCCACAACAGGTAACCCATGTGGCGCATCCAAAAATTGCAGTGAACTGTGCTAGCACTACATAGTTGTCAGGGGTTTGATACCTTGTGCTGCTAGGTGTGTGACACAAACATGCTTCAGTTTTACCCTCCCACCCCTCCTTGACATGTATTTGCCTCTGTCTGCATCCCCCACCCCCTCTTAGGTGGACATGGAGACCTACACCTGCTTAGCCTTGGCAGCAGCATGTATAATGTAAGTAATGCTCATGATCAGCTGATGGCTTCTGCATGAATCTCAGCCCTCCCCTAGCTGATTGCATGTGAAACAGCTGTGATAACATTCCCATAGCCAGTTGTATGGAAACACACTCCAATACATAGGAACATCATGGTGGTGTTGGCCCTTTTCACCCACTGTGAGCAGGAACTAGATCTGTCGTGTGGCAAACAACATCTCAGATGGATTGCGGTGTACCTCTAACAACATACACTGTGAAAACAGTGCAACAAACAGGAGGTGGATGTGCCTGACCTGACTGCAGACTGTAAGTGCCACTATACTGCATTTGGAGTAATGTTGCTTTAACAGTGTTTGTGTGGATATGGCTGTTGTACATGTCTCAATACCTGCCATTTCAGTTCCATGTTTATGGGGAATCTCCATCTGCAGGGTCATCTGCAGCCTGGACAGTTTTATGTCTATGGTTGCATGTGTCACCCACGGAACATCTGGCTTTCAATTGCTGAAGGTAGTGTGAGGATTGCAGTCAGTAGATAGAGAAAGCTGTGGTAGTCACAGACGTCATATCCCTCAAAGTACATATGTTGCAACAACCCTGTAACAACAGTAAATGTATGTGGTTATCACAGCAACATGTCAATATTGGCCCTGTGCATGTGCTCCCAGCCACACCTCTGTCAATGTTTGTAGATATGTCGTGCATGAAGTGGTGCATATGTGCTGTACACCATACTTTGTGGCATCATATCTGAGAACAAGCCACTGATATATCTGACTGCTACACATATGTACAGTAGGGGTTACAGTATATGGCATTACCTGCACATACTGTGGATGTTCGAACAGTACTGAGGTCTGTGTAACTATGGTGATGTCGACAGTGTGTGTAGTGTTGGTATGTACATTAGCTTGTGTACAGACTGTAGTAGATGACATTTTTCTAGTTCCCCTACTATCAGATGTTACTTGCTGCCCCACTGTATGGTACTGTAGTGGCGTACATGTTTATAGGGCCATAAACACACATGTCCCATACCACAGACAGCCACCAGACCAAACTGCGTAGCAGGCCAGTATATGTAGGGTCAGTCTGTAAGTGGCACATATGAGGATGGTGTAGAACACATAGTCCATATACTGTAATACCATGCTAGCTAGCCATATGTGGCTATGGCTGTGTTCACATTGGTTGTGGATAGGCACTGTCACACAGGTGTATCTTGCCCTGTGCTTTGACATGCCTGTTGAGCCTGCTTTATATGCATGTACATGTGCATTCTCCCTTGGGAGATGTAGGCCAGTGTTGAGCGAGTTTACCTGCAGCCTGGACAATGCATTGTGACATGCCTAGCCGCTGAGTATACCTACCCAGTGGGATGTCATGTGCAGATACTAGCTAGCTATCCCACTGCCGGCCCTCCCCTAACAGTCATGTATGTCAGACATGGCAGTGGTATGCAGTGCAGATGTATATCAATACCTATTGTGTAGTATGTGGCCATGGCACCCCTGTACCAGCGGTCATACTGTTACAGGTCAAGCAGGGGTGTGTGAATGCATGACCTATGGTGGACATCATATACTGGTCGTTATGTGTTATACCCACCTACATGGCCGTCCACATCCATATTGTCAGGCATGGTACACATGTGTAGCACTAAAGGCTTATGTGTATACTTCTGGACTGTACAAACTGTGCCAGACCCTCCACATATATTGGCCAATATCTCTGCTGCAGTCTACAGTGGCATTACGTGCTAGCACCAGTACTGTACACTGATGTCCTTTGGATGTCTTTCAGTAACCAGTGGCACACATGTTATAAGCAGATTTGACCTCCCACACGCACCATGTCTGTGAAGACAATCCCAATGACAGTAGCAATAGTCTACTAGTATACCTGCTATACATACCTGACATCCGCTGCAACTATGACATTGGGAACATACGGGCTGGGGTTGGCCTACACTTCCTGTCCAGGACAAATGGTGGGAATATATGTACATATACCTTTCCAGATAGCCAGATATACACGATTACACATGTTTACTACACCCAATTAACACTGTCATGGCAACCACCTACTATAGATTCCCACATCATGTGTGCATCGCCCCATTACATCTCCTGTGTGATGGGCATCCATCCTGTGTGTGGGCAGTAGTGCTACAGACAGCATATAGCAATACCCCTTACAGGAGAACCAGCACACTCAGGGCAGCCACGTATTTGTAGGAGGATTAGGAAATACAGACAGACTGCGAGTAGAGTTATGTTATGCTTTGTACAGTACTGGTGTTACAGAGTGTGGGTGTACATACTAGTTTGCCATGGAATGCAGTCTGTCTGCATAGCACATGACTGTGCTGGCCGGAGCTGTGCCTATCAAGTCTTGTCTGTCCATCACACAGGTCTTGTGTCAGATAATACACTTGCAGTGTGTGTGTTGCGTGTTACCGGTACATGGCTACATACATGACCGTCTCTACCATCAATTCCCTAAGAGTATGTTACAGACTATCCTGTAACACCTGCACCTTGTGTAGTGTATGGCAACAGTTGTCCACATTTGTGCCTGTATTCCAGCCTCTGTTCATCACCTACATACCACGCTTTGCGCATATGTCATGATGTCAGTGGTTGATCCATAGTGGGCTGGGAGTATAACACCCTGCCGCATCTGCTATCAGTCCACTGCTGTTGTAACTGCCACACATATGGTGAGGCTGGGGCCATATATTTGTGGGTGCCACCTACACAATACATGTGTGCCCTCATGCACTGCAGACCCCTGTGTATGTAACAGTGGTATATGGCCCTGTATTATTGAGTCTAGGGGGGAGCACCAGAAATGACCTAGGCTGCTACAAAATGTGGGGGTATCAGGGCTGAGCTTCCTTAAGGCATCTGGATGTACAGTACCATATACTTCACCTATATACACACTACTGACATGGATCTGGGTAATGCAGGACTACTGCCCCCTGCCATACAAACTGTTCTGTTTGTTTGTGTGCTAGTGATGGTGTCAGTTATGCCATGTTATGTAGCAGTTACAACTCATGTGGTCATATGACGTCTATACCACCTACTGTGTTTGCAGAGTGTGTAGATAGAGGCTGCTGAACTACACACCTGGATTACATACTGTTGATTGTTAGGTATCCTGTGGCCCAGTGTGTCTTTCCTATTGTACAATGTGAATGGCTTGGCCTGGACAGCAACAGCTGTGAACCTTTTCAGACTACTCTATGACTGTAACTGGTCCACTGTAGCATCACTCCATTGATATTGTTGTCATTGTCTGAACAACTATATGGCATGGCATGTAGAACTGTAATAGTACGCAATTAAAGGTTTCCATGTCTGCAAACCTGTAGGTGTTGTTTTACCTATGACCTTTCTATGGGTGTATGTTACAGACAACTGTTGTCATTTGTATGAGTGGCACATACAGTGTCCAATCGTTCAGGAATCAACTGTAGGCATAGTGGCTGTTCCATATTGTGTGCACCTTCCACTTATGCATCTTACTGTACATATAACTGTGTGATTATGTGTAGTCACATGCATATATATATATATATATATATATATATATATATATATATATATATTTATAAATATGTATACCTATATCTGCATATCTGTGTCTGTGTATCTGCAGCCTGGTAATGTTGATGGATTCCACATAATACATTACCCATAGGTGCCAGACTGTACTGCATGATATGTTACCAATACCAGCCTGACATCATACAGGTGGGATGTAGTACAGGTAACATTGTGTGCCCATGTTGTCACTGGCCCTGGTTATGGGATCTCCAACACTTGGTAGTGTAATACAGTGCGGACACGTTTGGCTGGGTGGGATGCCTATTTGTACAACTCGTTTAGTGTGTGGTGCCTCTCAACCCCATTAATGTAACATGTAACCTGTTACACTCCTCTCCCTAACAGCTACATGTGCTTTTCAGTACCAGCACAACAGTGTTCTACCAATGGGTCAATAGACATGGGAATCCCATTGAGGTCTGCCGCATGTGTGTATGTGTGCATGTGTGCATATCTGTAGGGTACACCATTCCGTGTCCACATACTCCTATTACAATATACATTGCCACACAGTAGTACAGATATTTCTGTTGTCACCCATAGGTGTGGCAATGCAATGCAACACCCTACTATGCCTGTGGCATGTGCATCACATGCATATTCCTGTGGTACCACTGTTGTGATATGCAATGGGTTGTTTTGTGGTTGTGGCCAGTGTGTGATAGTGGGTATGTCAGAGTATCAAGATGGGTTCCAGTGTGTACAATATCCAGAGGGGGATGTGGGTGCTGTGTACACTGTCGTTACACCATGGTACACCTGATATATGGCCCACGTGCCACTCTCAGGTGGCCAATGTCTCCATCACCCATACAGGTAACAGACAACAAGATACAGCCCAGTTACACATGTGCTGTGTGCAGCCTACCTGTAACACTTTGGACACACAGACTAGTTAGTTAGCAACTATACAACCAGATCTCTAAGATGTGTGTCTACCTGTTATGTGTCAGTCAATGTGTATATGATGGTATGACACACTATGTATTCTCCTTATACAAACATTACATTCCCCATTTCCATACTGTACGTGTCTGTGGACAATCTGCATGTAACATGTGAACTGGTACACATCTCACCTTATAGACAATGTCATGTGTGCAATGACAGCCACACAGTTCAGTAGAGTTGACATAGAGGTGCAGATTATACGTGTACCAGCAGGTCACCGGTCAATTTTGTACGGCCAATAACTGTTATACATACCTGTGGCATGTGTGCAACTGTACACCACGTCACCACCATGGTGTCACCACACTGACATATCTTTGTGGAATATGACTGCAGACCATCCTCCTGCTGACACATGTACGCCTACAGCACAAATGGATGACAGTATGGGGATAACAATTGGTGTTACCAACCAACAGCTGAGATGCATCATAGCTGCATGGCTACACTACCTGATATGTATGCAGTCACATTACCCCTGACTGCATTCTAAACTGCAGTACATTGTGGCACTGTTTCACAGTCACCGTGTGCATCAGAACCACGTTAGCCTGTCCCTGCATCAATGTTATGGATGACATGGATATGGCACAGGTATCGTCATTTGCACAGGGTGTGTGAAAGTCATCTTAGCTGCATAGCTACACTATCTGACATGTATGCAGTACAGAATATCCCTGACTACATTCTACACTGCAGTACATTGCGGATCTCTATCACAGTCACCGTATGCATCAAAACCATGTTAGCCTGTCCCTCATCGATGTTATGGATGACAGGGATGTGGCACAGGTATCATCATATGCACAGAGTGTGTGAAAGTCATCCTAGCTGCATGGCTACACTATCTGATATCTATGCAGTACACAATACCCCTGACTACATTGTACACTGCAGTACATTGCGCTATTCTATCACAGTCACCGTGTGCATCAGAACCATGTTTGCCTGTCCCTGCATTGATGTTATGGATGACAGGGATATGGCACAGTTATCATATGCACAGGGTGTGTGAAAGTCATCTTAGCTGCATGGCTACACTACCTGACATGTATGCAGTAGACATTACCCCTGACTACATTCTACACTGCAGTACATTGCGCCACTCTATCACAGTCACTGTGTGCATCAGAAGCATGTTAGCTTGTCCCTGCATCGATGTTATGGATGACAGAGATTTGGCACAGGTATCATCATATGCACAGGGTGTGTGAAAGTCATCTTAGCTCCATGGCTAGACTACCTGGCATGTATGCAGTACACATTACCCCTGACTACATTCTACAGTGTAGTACATTGCGCCACTCTATCACAGTCACCGTGTGCATCAGATCCATGTTAGCCTGTCCCAGCATCAATGTTATGGATGACAGGGATATGGCACAGGTATCATCATATGCACAGGGTGTGTTGCAGGTGTGCCAGAGGCCGAGGGTGGTCCAAACATGCGTCACCATTTGTGTGGGAAAGGGGTGTGGTTCATTGATTGGGGCATGTTGATGTGGTGAGTGTCAGTATGGGGTCACCCTAGGTTTGTTTGCATAGTGTGTAGGTATGCATGCACACAGTTCCGCCATGTGGCTGCCCTATATGGGTGATGGACAGCTGCAGACCATACCTGGCAGGGTGTGCAGTTCACTGCCTCTGGCCATGGACACACTGACTGTGCCTGCCAGGGTTCCATGGGCATGTGCAGGTACAGACCTTGAGGTGCTACTCTCCCCTGATGATGACATATGTCCGTTGGAACCATGTCCCACCTGGGACTGGCCAGGGCCACATGCACGTGGCCTGCTGTTGCATGGTGTGGACAGCAGCCCCAGTGGTGTGCTGAGGCTGGTACTGCCACTACGGGAGTGGCAGGGTTTCCTGGCACGTCTACATTGACCGCCAGCTGCTGGTGTTTCTGGCCTACGTCCACACAGCCATCACACCACTCCCACCACACGTTCTAGCACAGACCTACCACGGTCGAGGAGGCCAACATCTCACCCCACCATCTATCCATGACCTCGGTATATTCACGGAAGGCATCAGTGAGTTCATGGAGGTTGCCACTTACAGCTGCCAAAGCAAACCTCTACAGCCTAAGGCCCTGTCTGGTGTGCATTCTCATATGTGCCTGTGATGCCATTACGGCCTGAAACATGCTCCTGGTGGTACCAGTTTTGGCACCTCTGCCAGTGGAATGATGACCTGCGGTCCTCCCACAAGCACCACCGTACATCTGCCGATGTGGTGGCCTTCCGGTCATCTGGCAATGCCAACTGTGACCCGACACAGTTGGCATGGATGCCACACTTTCCTGGTCATTGCCACCAAGCGCCAACTGTCCCTCTGCTATGGCCACATGTGATGGGGTTTGTAGGGGCACTGTGACTGTGTGTAGGCTTGGGGTGGCTAGTAGGGTGATGAACATGTTGGCGCAGTATCAGCATTTGACAACTCCACCTGTGCCTCTCCTGTACCATCGTCATCATTGGTGTCTGTAGGGACACCTACCTCAGTTTGCATGCAGGAGGGACCCTGACCCACCTCGCCACCTGTGGGGGAAACAAATACACACATTAAGACCTGTACAGCATTGCATAACAGTACACACACTCACACACACTCACACTGACAGCCACCTTACTACCTCACTTTCCCTGGGTTTACAGACACAGTCAGTTACATATATTCCCCATCCTGCATGGTACTTGCTAATATACACACATCACTACTGCTCATTAACATATCATTCCTCTCCATGCCTACACATGTGGTTACAACACCTGACCTGATACTCCATCGCCTCCCTGACTTGGGTGGAGTAGGTTGTACATGGCCTCACTGCTGTCACCCTGTATTACCCTGTGTTTGGGCAGTAATGGTGTACAAGGCCCCTATATGTTTGGGGCTGCTACATTCACTACATATATCATACACCAGAGCCTCATAGTACAGTCTTGCTCAGTCCATGCCACATCTGCTGCACAAGTGACCCATCATGCGGACAACAGTATTACCTGGATACACTCACTGATGTGCTGTCGTAATTGCATTTGTAGCACTGCATATGTGGGTAGCTGGTTACCTATCTGCTGCTGGTAATATGATGTGTATACCTGGTATGTACTTCACCTACCACTGCATGCTCTATGCTACAGACCTTGTTATGCTATCAGCTGTCCTGTGTTCACATACCTGACAGGTTGTCCTGGTGTCCCATGTCTCACTCCATGTACAGCACAATCCCAAGGACAAGTACTGCCATGTGGTCAATCCCACTATCACCTGTGCCTTCATGGACACCCCCCCACACACACACACACACACACACACACACACACTCGCACACATGCACACACACACACACACACACACACACACACACACACACACACACACACACACACACACACACACACACACACACACTCCTACATGTGGATTTGCACAAGATTTGTATGCACAGTCCTCCCATTACCCTTCTGTCAACATGCATTACATATGGTGCTCAACAGCATGCAGTGCAACTATAGTGACTTCATGCTAGTGGCAGTATACATGTGTGTGAGGCATGGGCTGTGTTGGTAGGTGATGGTCCTTTCACCTGTTCACACTACACCCATGCACAAAGTGTTACTGTGGACCTGTTCTGCACCCTGCCTTGTACTGTGCACCATACCTAGCAGGTGTAGAAACCATTGATACATCTGTAGTGCTGCATCAGTTATGTCAGCCTCAATGCTCACAGCCCTTATGTGTTATAGCAACTCATACTTGGGATGATATCTGAACAGCTATCAGTTGTGGATGCCTGATGTCTGCATTATAGATAACAACCTCAGCAGTGCATGTATGATCAGTACATGACTATTACAGTGACAACCAGTGGACCTTACCATGACTGTAGGGGGTGCCCTACACATGTCCCAGACCTCTGCATGGTTGCAAGGTATACTCATGTCCACATCCCTTGGAGTGCACACACTGCTGTTACGAGTGCTCTGGGGTCAGGGTTATATCTGCAACATTTACTTAACCTGATTGTGTACAGCTGCAGCCATGGTGGTGTTGATTCACACATGTCCCTACTGTAGGCTGTGTGTCCTGCCAAACTTCACATCCCTGTGGACACGTTGCACATTGACAGGATGTTAGTTATCTTGCATGTGTCTGTTGTACCCTTCTGATACCCCAGCATGTTCTCTACTGTGATGCAGTGCATTTCACAGCAACAAAACATAAACGTGTACAGCATACAGTATGGGTAGGTGTGTTAGTCGTGTGCGTGGGATATCCCATAGCTATTACAGGCCCAGTTTATCATCATACATGAACACGAACCATACTCACTGGCTATGGGCTGCTGCCATGGTGGTATCCTGGAGGGACCTACATAGGAGTGTGAGAAAGCTGATGTCAGTGGCCACAGCTGTGGCATTCATAAAAGGCGAGTGCAGCATTACGTTACATCAACAGTAGAATTACACAAGATTGCAGCTTATACACAACTGTTTATTACTACTACACAGCAGCAGAGTATGTATATGAAATCTCAGATTTGCATGATGTACCTGTACAGATGCAGATGTATACACAAGAGTGGGGTACCGATGTGCCCTGGGGCCTTACCTGCACGCTTCTCAGCTGGTGAGTCATTGGCATCCACCTCCAAGATGTGCCTTGCCAGGTGTTGATGCTGAAGGCGGCCAGGTGCCACAAGGCTGCTGAGAAGCTCTTCCATATAGGTGAGGTTGCCCACCCTGTTGCAAGGTAGTTCCCCCCATATGGCAGCTGCATGTCTACATACATGGTGAAGCAGGTTGATGCAATGATGCCGGACCTGCTCATAGCTGCAGTTATTCAGTCCGACATCGTTGACCCACAGGGCGGTCCTCTCCTGCTGGTCATGGGCTGTCTGCCCAAACAGCAGTTCGTAGTGCTGTACCAGGTGGTCGATAATGATCTCAGTCTCAGTGGTGCTGTATGCGGGAAGATGGCTATGTGACATGTTTCTTGGAAGACATAAAAATGGAAACAGGTCTGAGCCACCCATACAGCAGGGTTACCATAGTTCTTAACACACATATTTGTCTCCCCCCACCATATCAGCTACAACAAACCATTCACAGACTGCAATTGTTATGTTAGCTGGTTAACTACCATTGGGACATATGTTGTATTGTACCAAGCTTTGTGCTATGTGTATGTGCCACGCTTTGTGCTATGTGTTTGTAGCCATGCTCCCTGTGGGGACACTTAATTTTGCTGGCCTGTTACAGAGTATTTTACCTGCATGCCATTGTCAGTGCCACTATATAAATGTGTATAAATATACATCTATGTACATATATGTGTAGATATATGTTGCACATTGTTGATATGCCTATGTCTATACGAGTGTCTGTGTATCTGTACACATACACATCACATTCTGTATCACACAGATATATGGAGTGCATACAGACATCTGGTCCGCATTTGGTAACTGTCTTTCATTCTGCCTTACTGCAACACAGACAGGTGCCACATGTGAACACAGACTAACATTAGGGAGGTAAATATGTTGTGAGATTGCTGATATGCCTATTACACACCTATGGCATTTGTGCATGCTACATTACACATTAACATGACTGTCCTGCAAGTGGTGTGCTCTGACACCCATGTGTCTCTCATGATGGCAGTACTTCCACCACCAGTTATTGTCCACACTAACATAACATACACAGATATTATGGCTGACGTCTTTGTCATTCATTGCTGATCTGTACAGTTGGCAGGTATGTCCCACTGCTTATAGGGACAGACAGTATTGTCTAGAGCAGTTGTTCAGCAGGACATCATTACAGGGAAAACTACAGATGTCACATATCAAACATTCAACATCATATATCCTATTAATCTATACCACATACTACATTAAATTACATATAGTTATGTTTTACATACCTTTTATTTTTTGGATGGATGTGATGCCTTCCCAGTTTTGGCTTGTAGGGTTTTGTGAGTTTAGTTTTGTGAGTTCAGTTTTATCTTTTCTTTTTTTTTTTCCCCTCTCTCTCTTTCTCTCTCTCTTTGTCTCTCTCTCCCTCTCCAGTAGAGAGATTGAGTTGGTTTGAATGGATTGCAGCATGGCTTTTGTAGGTGATGCACATGATCAGTTGATAGGCTCTGCACCAATCAGTGTGCAACAGTTGCTGACTGCATGCAGCCTGCTATGTAGTGATTCAGTTAACCATTATCATGGCAAACCAGTACTATAAATTGCTTACTCATGTGGGCGTTGTCCCTTCACCTTTCCAGTATGGAGGACATCCTTCCTGTATGTGGGCAGCAGTGTTACAGATGGCAAGTTGCAGTACCTATTACAGTGG
Source organism: Protopterus annectens (assembly GCF_019279795.1). Taxonomy (NCBI): domain Eukaryota; kingdom Metazoa; phylum Chordata; order Ceratodontiformes; family Protopteridae; genus Protopterus; species Protopterus annectens. The sequence continues at coordinate 1,574,083,217 of NC_056743.1, forward strand.
GGATTGCAGACACAGGGCAACTACACAATCGTAAGAAGTTCCAGACCTACAGACAGAGTGAGTAGTGTTGTTGTGTATTGTATATTGCTGGTCTTGCAGTGTTTGTGTGTACATAGTAATTTAGAATGGAATGCAGTCTGCCTGCAGAGCTCTCAACAACAGCCCTTTCCACATGATGGCCAGTGGATTGTCTGTTTGCTTTTGCCTGTACACCACACAGGGCTTGTCCTAGATATATCCCTGGCAATCTATCTGTTGCATGCTATCAATACATGGCTACTTCCATTTGTGTTCCTGATGTGTTATTCCTGCATAAGGGTATGTTGCAATGAATCCTGGTAACACCAACAATTTGCAGGGTATTTAACAGCATTATTACTTGTATGGTCCTGTGTTCCTGCCTCTGTCCTCCACATATATGGCTGGCTTTGCCCTGCAGTGATATGGTTAGGGATTGTTCGGTATTGGCCTATCATTATTTATTACTAGCATTCCTGCTATTATCCCAATCATATCTTGGACTCCCACAACATTTGTTGGTCAGGGTCCATATATGTGACAGATACATAGACATTAGCACAGGTAATAAATGTCCACCTAGGCCTTGACTACAGGGTGTAACATGCAGCTGCTGAACTACATCTGTTATTGTTTATTGTTATTTATCTTGATGGCAAATCCTTTGTCTACAGTTGTACGAATTGACGGACTTGGGCTGGAAAGCATAGCATGTTATATATCTGCACTGTCTGCATCTACTGTTTTGTGTGAGCCTTGCATTCCTCACTGATTAAATAAGTCCAGATCTATGTGCTGTAAGTAATGCCATACATTATTGTAAATTATACAATGCCTCCTCTAAAACGTGCACGCTGATTGGCCAGCCCAACCAGCGTGCCCGTTGTAAATCCCTCAATATACTAACGGAAAAGGTCCGTCGCCCGGACTTTTTCGTTAGTATAAAACACTGTCTCGCTATGTTAAAAGAGTTTAACATAGCGACAGGTTAAAAAAGCAACGCAGATCTCTGTTGCTTTTTAAAGCTGTCTCGCTATGTTAAACTCCTTTAACATAGCGACACAGTGTAAAAGTAACGGAGATCTTGCGATCTCCATTGCTTTTAACCTGTCTAAGCTATGTTAAATGAGTTTAACATAGCGAGACAGCTAAAATAAGCAACGGAGATCTCCGTTGCTTATTTTAAAGCTGTCTCGTTATGTTAAACCCATTTAACATAGTGAGACAGTAAAAAGCAATGGAGATCTTGCGTTCTCCGTTGCTTTTGCCCACAGCTCTGATGTACTGCGTAGGCATGCGCAGTACATCAGAACTGCCGCGGAACACCAGACAGCTGCGGAAGGGCAGCAAAGAGGCATTATTCAATGCATTATTTAAGAAAAGTAATTATTTCTTTTCTTAAATAATGTCCTTGTATAATAGCAATAACCCACTTCTGGGTGTGGGTAATGCTGGATTTACCCACGGTTGTCTTTGTTTGGTCCCTTGGCCGCCTCGGGACCAAACTACGCCAACCGTGGGTAAATCCAGCATTACCCACACCCAGGCGTGGGTTATTGCTATAATACACCATTAAAGGTTGTCTTTGTATCGACTCATGTCCTTTGAATAGTGAGCGGGTCTATGTGTAATGCAGTACTCCTGTTCAAGTATGAATGTCATTTAGTAGGTTATAGAGCAAAATGATGTCGATATACTGATTTCACATGGGAGATAGAATGTGCTGCAGTGGGACTCGAACCGGGAATGTGTGCACGGTAAGCGGATGCTCTGCCCACTACACTACGTGTGCACAGGGAGTGGATGCTCTGCCCACTACACTATTGCAGTTCTGCTTAATTTGCATATTTCTACCTTAATGTCATACCCATGCTCTCTTTCCCCGGCTCCCAGGCCCCCGAGCTCCACATACACAGCATCCATCCATTCTACAGTTGCTAGCCCTGCCACACCACACATCCACACATTTCCTTCCCTGCACATCTCACTACTCCTCCATTTCACTGTCTTGATGCAACCTTCTGCAGGCTCTTCATCCATTTAGTCCACGTACATTCAAGCCTTCCCTTTATCCTCCTCCGATACTGGTGGAAACATCATTGTGACCCACAAAGTCTGGTTCATCCCGCCAGAGACGGACCTGTTGTTGTGTCACGAGTTGACTTTGCTAGTCTACACTGTTTCTCTCACTGGTAGCATCCTGCCAGGGGTTTGAGAAGCAGCAGTTTGCTCACACACCAGACCAGCCTCATCTCCCACTTCCGAGGATGAAGCACGCCCCCACAGCTTGCCCCATTTTCCATTCCTCTCTTCAGTATTATGCAAGACTACTGTTCTCACAGTATGTGTGGACAGGCACTGTTCATTAATACTCATAGACTGCTCGGAATACGTTGATTGAGCAAAGTGCATATGTTTGCTGGTATTAATCTACACACGTACAGACATTTCCTATACTGTTGACTGACTGTGCCGGATGATATGTTTGTGATAGCAGCTGATTGTATATCTGCCATGTCTTCGTGTAACTCACTTGGACTATAGTGTGCAGGGGGGGGGGGGTGTGAACCTGGGAGTGCTGATTATGTAGTTACTGGCCATGATGAGGGCTGTGGGCTACAGCGTGCCTAAGGCACTGCAGGGGAAGTGTAGGTGGGTATGCGCTGGTGTTCGCGAGGCTCGAACTTGCTGACCTCCAGTTACGGCATCTTACACTGGGTTGGCCTCCACATTGCTTAACCAGTGTGGGCATTGCTTACTGCCACCCAAACAGGTGTACTCCTGCTTGCTGCCGCATACCCCCGCGCTACTTCATGAACATGTATTATACATGCTTAAGTCAGTTGTACATGTCAGGTATGACTGTTCATGAAGGTCAGTGTAAGGTGGAGTGGGATTCCAGTTTAACAGTTCTGGATAGGTTACACTCAGGTATTTGGGTTAGGTTTAGTTATGCCATACCTGTGTTGTAGAGTAGATGTGAATAGTGAAAGTGTAGGCGGGTAGGTGGAGGGGGGAAAATTTTAACTGTATAGTAGGCCATTCAACTGATTGGTGGGGGAGCAGTAGTACAGGTTTGCAGGGTGTTGGGATATGTATGCGAGGCAGGACAGGAGGTGTCGATGTCAGTAATTGGTGTAGGGGTATGGAGTGTTAGTTGGGGAGGGTGGACTTCGCCAGGTGGTGAGCAGGTGATGATCCAAGTGTGCTTGACTTTTCCCTTCATGTGTTATTTACATGTGTCGCCTGGGACACCTGTGGTAATACACCTGGGTTGGGGGTTCCAGATTCCCCCAATATATTTATGTGGAGGGTGTCACCTACTTGTAATTGTGAACATTACTAGGAATGAAACAGGGTTTGATAGTAAGTGGTGTTAGTGGGCCACACAGAGGGGCTGATAGTAGGGGACATGTCCAGGGATGTGCAGGATGGCTGACGGGAAGGTCCACAGCTGGCCACTTCTTCTGCAGCAACAGCTGTGTATATACCCTGCATTTGGGGGTAGGTCTGGACACTCACACTCCTGGGTGGGGGTGAGGACAGCAATAATACCTTGTGATGCCAATTAGTTTGGCTTACATGCCTACAGTGGGGTGTTGTGACCATGTGTTCTTTGTGGTCATTTAGTGGGTTTACAACAACACATCTGGTTATACCGTCCTTTGCCATGTAAACTAGACATTGCTGCTGTGGGACTTGTACCAGGTGTGGCTGCTCGTTAGGTGTCAGCTCTGCCCATTGCACAATATTACTTACATCTCTGGGGCAGTCCACATAGAACCATTCCAGCCAACACCTGCACACGTAGGCCCATAATTACATACCCATAGTTCCCCACCAGCACCTCCTCTTTGGCACTCTTCCTTACTCCGGGTGCAGGTCGGGTCTGAACACACCAGTACACACTGCCCACTCCCCACTTCTCGGGACCCATCACGTACGTTATCTCACCCCATGGGTCATCAGGCCTCCCCAACCTTGCAGTCCGGGTACATGCGTGCCCTGCCGTAGGTTATCTTGATAATGGCTGGAAGGCTGAATAGCCATAAAATTTTTGGCTTGTCCTGCAAGGGACATTTTTGTCTTTGTTTCAAGATTAGACTTGGTGGGTCTCTCCCACTGGTAGTATCCTGCCTGTAGTCTGGGAAGTGGTGATTTGTTTACTTTTATTGTGTGTTTGTATGTTTCTCGTGTCTATCTGGGGGGGGGGGGGTTGATGCTACGTGTTACACGTTTTTGTTGATTGGGCCCCTCACCTCCATTGGCATGGCCTGTGAACATATTTAATCCTTAACAGCTGTATCACATCCTAGCTATATATCTGTGTATATTTACACACACACACACACACACACACACACACACACACACACATGTATATATGCATACATATACATATATATATATATATATATATATATATATATATGTATGTATATGTATGCATATATATATATATATATATATATATATATATATATATATATATATATATATATATATATATATTGCTGTATATATGGATATAACAACATGTGAATGTATGGGTGGCTGCATATGTGTATATCTATATGTGGGTATTTATATATGTCTGTCTATATATGTATACATTTGTACTACAGAGAGGGTGGGTGTATCTCCATGTAGCTATGGGTATATATTCACACACATACCTCTACATATTTAGCTACATATCTTCTCATGTTACCTGTTATTGCTGGGTACTGTTTTGTGTGCATACCGGCCAACCTTGTGTGCCACGTGTGCTTTGTGATACCTTCAACTAAATCCGTTAGTGTACACAGAGTCACACATGAAATCCATTGCTAGTACCAGGTAATCATTCGTCCCATGCGGGACAACCCGAACATTGGGTATACAACTTTCGTCTACACCCAGAGTTACATAGGTACCCATTGCTATGTGCATGGACTATGACGTGTGCCAGACCTAGGATACTTGGGTCGAGACAACACAAGGGATGGGTCCAGAGGGGGGGGGGGTAGTGTGGAGGGGGGCAATGTGTAGTGGTATGGTAGCTACAGGCCGGTTACTATGGTTGAGATGGTGGCTAAGTGTGTGCAGTGGGTGGAGGGAAGCGGGACTGTTGGTAATGCATGTATGGCTCGTGGATGGCATTAGTTGGATGGGCCTGTACTGCTCGGACCGCCTAGTGGGTGGGGGAGAGGTGGATGTGATGTCAACATGTGTAACATGACCAAGGGCAAATTTAAAATCCCTATTTCAATGACACACATACATTACATTGAGCTTGGTAGTGTTTTGTAGGGTGGTCATGTTTGGCTGAGTGGGGGGGGGGGGGTATGCCAATTCTATGTGATGTATATTGTTTGGGGCCTGTCAAGACCTTTCATGGTGCATGTGGACATGTATGTGTCTGTTAATCTTCCATTGTTATCTACAGATGTCTGGCCATATATACCTCTGTGGATGTATATATTTGCTTACACATTTCTAACTGTGTCCATATATTCCTATGGGGACATTCATCTGCGTACATATGTGTAGCTTGCTGTGTATATGTGGACATATGGATGTTGACATATAAATGTGTAGTTGTCGGCATTTCCATGTATGTCTGTTCATATATTTGTATATGTATATATATATATATATATATATATATATATATATATATATATATATATATATGGTTCCCATTCAGAAGCCTGAAACATCATAAGCCTGAAAATCAAAATCCTGAAACCAAAAGCCTGAAAATTCAGAATCCTGAAAACTCAAAATCCTGAAAGCCCAAAATCCTGAAAGACCAAAATCCTGAAACTCAAAATCCTGAAAACACAAATAATGCTAATATGTCACTATAAAGACACTAATATCTACCAACTGACCCTGACCCTAACCCTAACCCTAAGGTCCGTCACTATCGCACACTCACCTGACCCGTGCCTAACCCTAACTCACTTAAACTGCCCCTAACCCCAATATTTGTCACTATTGCATACATGCCTAACCTGCGCTAACCCTAACTCACTTAAACCGCTAACCTAAAATAAATCCAACCGCACACTTACCTGACCCCAACGCATGACCTAACACCACAGGGCTAACAATAGCAAAGCCACAATGACATCAGTATGTCTATTTTGTGTTTTCAGGATTTTGAGTTTCAGGATTTTGGGCTTTCAGGATTTTGAGTTTTCAGGATTCTGAATTTTCAGGCTTTTGGTTTCAGGATTTTGATTTTCAGGCTTATGATGTTTCAGGCTTCTGAATGGGAACCATATATATATATATGTGTGTGTGTGTGTGTGTGTGTGTGTGTGTGTGGCTAGATTTATATATATATATATATATATATATATATATATATATATATATATGTGACTACATCTATAGATATGTTGTATCCATTTAGATAGTAATATATTTGCACACACACATCCATCTAGCGATATGGCTACATTCTCTGCACTGTTGCATGACTGGACTGGATGATATGTTTCTGACAACGTCAACTTTATTTGTATCTGTCATAGCTTAGTGGTAATATCCTTTGTCTATGGTGTGCAGGGTCCTTGCAGGAGCTTTTTATTTTGTTGCGAGGCAGAACATGGGCCGTTGGGTACTGAGCGATTATGGAACATTAAAGCGGGTGTGTGCCGAGCTAAGCACTGCTAACCTCCGGTTACAGTTTCTAACACTCAGTTAGCTTCTACTTTGCTTAATCTGTGTAGGTAATGCTTACCCCCATGCCAATGCACTTACACACGCTTACTAGTGCTTATATATCCTTACTTGTGCTTACACCTGTTTACTAGTCCCTTATTAATACAGTCGCCCAGTTCACATTTAATGTTATTTAGTATGTTATACAGGAAATACATGAGAAAAAAATGCTCATATATAGATTTCAAAAGGAGGATGGCATGAGCTGCAGTGGGACATGAACCGGGAATGCCTGCTCATTAGGCATACACCATGCCCACTACACTAGGGCTGTGTGGCTTCTTTTGCATATATTTTCCTTGTTATCCTCTTCGGCCTTTACAGCTGCTTTAACCATAGCTAAGCGATGGGCATACCCGTGCACCAACTGTTAGCTGTACTTGGATTTATGATAAATATGACGGGTTTTCTTCAGTTTATTTATATGTACTGTTGCTGTTGTACACATGGGGGACTGTTGGTGGGGATTTGCGGACACCTATGAGCGGCCTCGCTCATTTATTTCCACTTTTTGCTCTTCTACTTTGCAGGGGCGTGTTTATTCTGAGTACTCTGCTCTCAGACATGCCCCCTGCACTTGTACATGCTTCGTGTATGCCTAGGAAGTTGGGCAGCGTGCCTTCAATAATGTGCATGGCGTGCTGCTGTCCTGCTCCTAAGCGGCCACTTCCGTGCAGGACTAGTCTAGTCCTGCATGGAAGATTAGTAAATCCAGGGGATTGTGTTTCTCCTGTTAATATCTTTCATGCTGCACTATGTTATGAGTTCTCTGTACTTAATTTTAAGTGACATTTGCACGTCCACCACGATTCCTTATAATTATATTATGATACACTCATTTCTAACCTTAGTTGACATATATCTGCCCATTGTTTGCAGATAATAGCACACATCTGGACATATGTTTTACAGGAATCATAAAGTAGGTTATTTGACCTAATATAGAAACACTTATTTAAGAGAATCAGCCATAAGGGCAAACTTTCATAATATAACTTGGCACTGTCTAAAGCTAGAAGCTAATGATGCTTAACTTTGGAGCTAGAAATCTCATCTTTGTAGCAGATTTTCATGAAATAATAGTTTCTGCTTACGTTCATGAGAAACACTTTTTTGTGTTAAGTTTATTCCAATTTTAAGTTACATCTTGTGAAAACCATTAGCTACATTTTCTGCTTTTATAGCATCAAAGCAGATGTAATCATTCAGCCCTTACCAATTCTGTGATCTTTGCAATTTGCAGAGAATTTGCTCTTTTGGTTTCAAAGGGAGGTTTTACTTTGCAATGACCCATATGGCCTCTAAGACTTTGAACTATTCTTGTAAAGGCAGGAAAGAATTATCTGCTGGATATTTCCCATAATACTTAATTTCTTTTCTAAAATAATATTCAGTCTTACAGAACTCAGCATTTAACAGCATGAGAACAAACACTGTTTTTCACTAAAAGGTACCATTTTGTTGTGCTCACCATCAAGAAAGCAAATCTGACCTTTTACTATATCTTACCTTGTTTAAAAATGTGAGCTTGTGTCCCATAAGTTATGGAGTCACAGCATTTTGTACACAGACCTTGACTTTATAAACTACATAGTAAATCACATGAAAGGAAGTGTAATCTACTGACTAAAAAAAACACTTTGAAACATATAGTTATACTTCTTTAGGAATCATTAACTTAATTTCTGCAAACAGCTACAGTCAGTTTATGTAGTCCCTTGATTTGTGACTTGCCATTTTTATTTACTTACTTATTTCCATGCGAACATCTAACAAAATATAACTCTTTTTAATGTGTACAAGTATTCAATGTTAGAAACACAGTGTTCGACTTCTTACATATGCATAACCTGCTTTCCTTTAGAAGATACTGCAGTGCTTGACAAATGAAATTGTGTTTTTGTTGCTTAGAATAATAAAAAGAATAAAAGAATAAAAGAGTATTGTTTATTTCTTGTTTTATCAAGGCACCTGGTAAAGAGTTTGAATGTGATGTTATTATCATTCACAGTTCTTCAAGTCTGCAGTCACAAAAATTAAAGCTTGTGTGTGTTTGTGTGTGTGTGTGTGTGTGTGTGTGTGTGTGTGTGTGTGTGTGTGTGTGTGTGTGTGAGTGTGTGTGTGTCTACAATTGCATGTCATTATTTGCGTTTATATTCTGCAATGGACTGGCATCTTGTGCTAAGTTACTTGTCCAGTTTATTTTCATTGTTTGGATATGCTCTTGCCCCCTCCACCCCCACTATTTTCAACACGATAAAGAAGGTGTTAGAGAATGGATGAACAAATATCATTGAAACTATCTGATCATGCACAGATTGCAGTGGGTGGAACTATCGATAGTTATTTGCAGTGCAGTGGTGCAGCGGTAGTGTTGTTGCCTTACAGTAAGAGGTTCTCTGGTTTGATTCTTGGCTGGGGTGCCTTCTGTGAGAAGTCTGCATGTCATTCATGTGGGTTTCCTCTCATGTTACAAAGACATACATCAGGAACATTTCTCCCTGAACCTCTGCTGAAAATTGGCTTCATTCCAAGTTGGACTTTCCAGATAAATAAACTAACAAAGATCAATAACTCCTCCAACTGGAAGATGGAAACAGAATGAAAAAAAAAGTGCAAGTGCTCAAATAGCATTTTTTTAATCAGTGTGCCTTGAATCTACCCTTTTATCATTCCACATTTGCCACACAGTGGGGAAAATAAAATAGATGAGGTTTACAACAGCACATGTTCCTTTTCTCTATCGTGTGACAAACTCAGAGTTGTTTACTATACAATTTAGAAGGGGATGTGAGGAATGCTAGGACAAGTAACACCATATAAAATTATTGATTCTACTATAAAACATTGAGTTCCACTATACTAAGGAGTTGAAACATCACAAAATAACGTCAGAAACACAGAAGGGTAAAAAAATATACTTTAAGAATTTTTTGAAGGGAGAAAGCCCCCCCACCTCCACTCCCCAAACATATATATATATATATATATATATATATATATATATATATATATATATATATATATATATATATATATATATATATACCAACTCCATGGTCACAACAACTTATTATAGAAGCGAGAAAACTCCCAAAACAAGTGAATCACTGCTGGTGCTTACTTAGAAATTGCATATGCAATGATTTTCTATAGGAATCAGCAATCTACATTGTGCTCTTTGGCTTTTTTTTCTCTGCACTACTGATGCTCAAAAAAGTTAGTCCCACTAGTCCATCAAACTCTTCAAGCAAGACCCAAAGTAGTGTTCTTACTAACTAGGGGAAAGTTGGCCAGGACACTGGAGAAGTTATTTACTCGTTTTGTCCACTAGAAGGAGACAGGAGCTGCTGACTGCAGGAAAAGATGGCCACAAGCATGGAGAGTGGAAGCATTCATTAAGGAACTATGTGCTGAAATGCAGAAAATTCCAGAAAGGATATGCATGGTATGATTGCAAAGAGGAAGACTGCAAATATGCATGATGTTTGAGGAAAAGTATATAAAACCTAAATTATAAATTACCAAAATAATAAAGTAAAAAAGGAAGGTAGGGACGAAAATGGTTAGAAGACAAAATGCATTCTGGAAGAAAGGAAGAGGGCATTGTGGGAGAAGGAAATAATGCATGTTATATTACCTACTGAAATATTTAATGTTTTAATGTGTTTCAAGATGAGGAAGGGGAAGGACACAGTCTGAAGAATGGGAATGTAGATGCAGAAGATACTACAACAAAGGGACAGTTAATCTTCAGGGCATGCCAAAAGATAAAAGATGTGTGTGACACCAAAACAATGAAAGAAAAAGGATAATGCTTCAGTTTAGGCACTAGATATGAGTACTATAAAAATATCAGAAGGCTGATGGTATTAAATTTATGCGTAAAATTCAAGTAGGTTTGATTTGCTTGCTTGATATCCAATACTTAAATGAGGAGCAAGGGTCACTGATTACAATAGTGCAGGAAAAGATAGTAAGGACATTTGGATAAGATACATGTTCAGGGATTGCAGCTGTGCATGATAATATGGAGGTACAAATTCAGGATATGTTTGTAGAATGATTAGGATGCTTAATTATTTTCGAATGTGAAAGTTAATATATTGCTGAATACAATGCCCCCCTTGGTATGTATGTAAGCAGACACTAGCAACAGTTGGAACACCCAGAAAGGTTTCTTACCAGGGGAATTCAGTGCATTCCTACCCTCCCTACAATGATAGCCTAAAGGCGTTGTTTCTGTATTCAGTCTCCTACAGGCTGCTGAGAAGGAATCTTTGCCTGGCTTACAGGGCTTCCTTAGACCCAGCCCTAATGGATCTGTTGAACATGCTCCAAACAAACAGCACCAAAACCACTAGATCAAGGGATCTGAAATTTGCTTGCGATATAAACAGAACATGCTGGATTGACAGATATGTGTCCCAAAGGATCCCTGCAATAAGGAATAGGCGCTCCATCCATGTAAAACAAAGTTCATTCCTGACTCTATTCAAATAAAACCTTGACAGTTGGATGGGAAATTAAAAATGTACCCCTGGTCTGGCTCCCACATCCCTTATGGATAGAGACTGTCAATAAGAAAAGTATAATCCTGACTAAAATCTCCTCCTACAAACCTTTAGTTATCACCCTACTAACTTGCCACCCCTCGTTTAGATGTCCAATATACTTGGGATCCAAATGGTTTTGGGTGTATGGCTAAGCTTGTAAGGGCAGCAGTGGCCTAGTGTAACAACCTATGTATATATAATTACACAAGTGTGAAAGAAAAGCACATTTATTCAAAGGCAATAAAAAGTATGTTATGAATATAAAAGTTATGACAGCAGGCTGAGGAAGAGGGCAGAAAATGGCAACAGATGTTAACAGGAGTAAAGAGGATACATTACAAAACGTTAACTGTAGGGCATGTGAGAACATTCACTAATGCATGAGGAGAACATAAAACGTAAAATCATTTCTTTCTCTTTTCAAATACAATGAGGGATTTAAACGTTGATATACAGTGGTTGCTTTTTCATATATTTGTGCTACATGGGAGTGTTTGGAGTATAAACAGAAATACTCGAGAAGGGATGAGTGTTAAAGGCTTTTACAGGAATTTGTCAAAAATGTGATGAAATTAAGCAGTAGATAAAAAGAAAGTTATGGGTAAATATTAAAAGCATGAGGCCATTTAACACATGTTGAACTGACTGGTGATCGGCTTTTAAATGGTAAAATAAAAAGTTGTAAATGGCAGAAGGGTATCATAATAGAAATAAACAAGACTATGTAAAATTAGTCAGAAAATATGAGACTATGGGTCCGATTCCAAAAGACTTGCTGTCAGTATAAGTAATTATTTACATTAAATGGGAACATTGAAAGACAGTGCTATTGTTATAAAGGAAATAGCAGAAATTATTATGAGAAATAAGTGGAGAGTAAAATGGTGATGTGTGATACAGAAAAAAACTATGGCAATGTATCACATATACAGATGTGGTATATACACTGCAGGAATATGGTATAAGTGAGAAAGAGTATTATATGCAGAAAAAACATATGGCAATATGTCACATAACATATGGTAATATGTCACATATACAGATGGTAATATGTCACATATACAGATGTGGTATATATTGCAGCAATCTGGTATAAGTGAGAAAGAGCCCTGCATACAGAGAAAACATATGATAATGTGTCACATATACACATGAGGTGTATACTGCAGGATTATGGTATATGTGAGAAAGAGTCCTGCATACAGAGAAAATATATGGCAATGTGTCATTTATACAGATATGGTGTATACTGCAGGAATATGGCATAAGTTAAAAAGAGTCCTGCATACAGAGAAAACATATGGCACTGTGTCACATATACAGATGTGGCATGTTGCTGAACTACGTTAAACAGGGGTGTAGAGTGTTGGAATGATAATGAATGTAGTTTCAACAAAATGTTTTGAAAAATGAAGCAAGTCTAGTGGGAATATAGGAGTTTTTACAAATGGTGGATGGTGAATGTGATTAAGAATCTAGAAAAGGTATTAAAATCAATCAAATTAAAATGAGCAAGGAAAAAAGCAAAAGTTTGGAGAAAACAGTTAAAGAAGGGGATATTTAATTGTCATCATTGGTGGTAGAAGTTTTAGTTATTTAATATGGTAAATCCAAAGCTGTTGATAAGCAAAGAGATGTTAATTTCAAAGAAATCACAGTTATAAGTATATTAGGGAGCAAATTAGGAATGTCATTTATAAAAAGGGATTATTTGATAAATTAGATGTTATTGGAGAAATGAACTTATGTATGTTGAGGGTTACATGTTTCCTACTTTCCAAACTAATTATTTTGGTGCAGTATGGGGATGTAGGTTAAATCCCCTTAAAGGGGGTGGGATACTGTTCAATAAACTGGCAAAATGATGTTTAGGTTCCATAAATCATGTGATGTATTAATTAACTCTGCATTTATATTGGGTAGTACATATAATAATATTACATGGGAATATGTTGACAGTTCAGCTTGAGTAAAAAATATGACTAGAGCAAAAAAACATGTACTAGTTAAAGGTAACTTAGACGTGGTAGAATATCAGAAAAAAATGTTTATATGGAAATGTAATATGGATGGTGTTGGGGATTAGAGAAAACATGATAGAACAGTATTATTATTTTGCATTCTATAGTAGATCTTCGGTGTGACTGAAAAGCCTGAACAATAATAGTAAAATGAAAGAAAATTTAGAATAAAGAAGAATGGCAGGACTTACTATTCCTAGTTTCAATAATTTCCAGTTAAACTATCAATGAAATAGAAAAGCTGAGGAAAGGCTTTGTAATTTGTACGGGATAGAGGAGACTAGTGAACACGATCTTGTTAAATGTATTATGGTTAAGTATTTATAGCCTATTATAGTGAAAAAGATATTAGTAAAAGTCTGACATATAATGTAAATACATAAATGTTATTTGGATTGCATGAAAAAATAGTAAGTTATAGGACAAAGTAGACAGAATATTTTCCTGCCATGTGGATTATTTGAAAAGGAAGATAGAAAAAGCTGTTGCTTAATAAAAATCTGAATTTCCCCATGTTTTCTTGGTTATTTGTGTCTCCATGTTTGCTGGCCATCATGCCTCCTGTCATAAGACTCAGCTCGTTCATCCCTTTACCACAGGCATTATTCAGTACAATATTTGGTGAGACATCTAGAAGACGCAATTATCTAGGCAGGAATGGCAGTCATTTGTGCTCCTATTCATACCTCATCCTTTTCTTCAAGTGAAGTCTAACTTTGTCCTTCCCAGGCTGGGGCCCCTCTATCAACTTATCTTGCATGTCCCTGGGCAAGGAACTACAAGCTGCTTGCCCCAAGTAGCTTTGCATCATCTAGGATGTGAGCTATAGAGGTGTTTCTATGTTAGGCCCTGGCTCCCACCTCTGGTATTGACATACATATCTGCATCATGATTGGGACTATCAATACCTTTCTATCTATTCATGCATGCTGCCGATCATCAGTGAATTGGCTAGCCACACCCTACATCCCTTACAGTTCTGTCATGTGCTTTCTGTGTTCTGGACCTCCCCCCTTAGTACTGCAGCAGGAGAGCAGCAGAAAAGGAACGTCCATGCCCTCCCCACTCAGATGGGTGAGCCACTCACTTCCCATCATTCCCTTCCCTAGCTTTTCTAGCACCTGAATTGATACTCAAACTCATGTTTTCTGGATCATTGTCAGGGCTTTATCACTCTACACCACACAGTTGCAATGGTCTCAAATTAAATGTAAAAAATGTACCATTGTGGTAGACAAAGCCTTTTCACATACCTTATAGGAGATGCACCCCTCCAATCAGAAACTATTGTAAGGGAGCTGCATACTGTTGTTGATAATTCCTTGTCATTTCACCATCATGTCTCCACAGTAGTTCAGGAAGCCTTTTATCTGCCCCATCTAATTTCCAAAGTCTTAATTCCTTTACTCGTATCTTATTAAACCCATTATTGAATGTAATACACTTTTTCGCATGTATTTATCTAAACATATTATACAACTTGAGAGACATCAGAGATTCCAAAAAGATCAGTAGCCTAAAAAAATCTTAGTTATCAAGAGAGATAGGCAGCCCTTTCTCTGTACACATTCTGTTACAGACTCCTCCATGTATCTATGTCCAGTCTTTCATGTCATGAAAGACCCAGTCCTATCTGATCTCCTATTCCTTCACAGAACTAATGCTTCATCAAATACTCGGTTAAAGGAACTAAACATTCATCAGCAGGTAAATATGACACATTTATATGATAGATTCATATTCCAATGTATCCCTCACCTAGGGAACAAACTTCCACTACATGACAGAGTAGCACTTTGCCCCATTCAAGGTAAACATGGATAACTGGAAGGGCAGCCTATAGACTATAGAACAGAATCACAGACATGAAAGGATAATATTAGCTCTCATCTGTGGCTCAAACCCAAGACTTCCACTATACTGTACTGCTGATAATGCCTCTGGATAGATAGGTGTTGGGTTTTGCTTTATCCTTTTAGCTAGAAAACCTCCAGCATGGTGATTAAGGTCAAATCACAAACAAACACACACACACACACACACACACACACACACACACACACACACACACACACACACACACACACACACACACACGCAAAAGAGAAAGCCTTCTGCTTAGGCACTGTGACAGTCATAGAAATGAAAGGATAATATTACCTGTCATTTAGGATTCAAGCACAAGATCTCCAATACCCCATGCTGGCATAACTGCCATTGAACCAAAAATAGCCCCAGGTGCATGCTAGATGGGTATTTGAGGAAGCTTTACATCTCAACAACTGCAGGAGGTGATGAGAGAAACTATGATATATTGCAATTAGGATGCATACAATGAAGTATAATTTAAATGTTTTCCATAGGAGAAAATTTCAGTTTACCACTAAAGACATTTATATTTATCACTAATAACACTAAATAAGTGCAAAATAAATAATGCTAAAATCTTTAAAAATTGTCTGAAAAGGCAGTTGCTTCACAACTCCACCATCTTTACTAAGTGTTGAGACAAAATATAATAATAAATTATGAATTATCTTAGCCAGGTATGTTCATATTATGTGGAGTCAATGTATTGTGGAGAAAAATGGAGAAACTAAATAATAAAATTATATCAGCATGGCAGCCCCCATCTGACTATGGGTTTAATATTTGTGAAATAATGTTAACTACTACTTAGACTGATATGCAGAGGTTATGACTACTTAAAAGATCAAGATGAGATGACATGCATACATACTATATTTTGTCGAGTTTCAGGTGGAGGTGTTCTTGACTATGAATCAGATGGTGAATAATTAAATAATGAGACAGGCAGTTATGAAACTGTAAGACGATTTCCTTTTTACTAGAAAAAGAACAGAGATGTGCGCAAAGAGAATGGACTATGTCCCATCCTGATTGTGCCATAGATGTTCAGTGCTGTACAGAAGTTACGATTGTGGCCAGATCAGCATTCTGAAGGACCAACTTACTCAGACTTGGGAGGTCAAATTTAAGTTGATAGTCTTCCCAGGCAAGAAACTGTATTATTGTGCTTCAGACCCACAACTCTCAGCAGTTGTGATTTTAATTCATATTTGCTTCCCTGTCCCTCATATTATTTTTGATTTTTTGGTAAATCACTGAGGATTATAATCTGTCAATAATGCCAGTTTCAAACTTCTTATTCTTCAGAAAATGCACTATGATGCATAACCTGTTGTTCTCTTAGCTTTCTAATTGGATTAAAATATTATATAAAAAACTGAATCTGAATGTGGGCTTTTGTCCTTCATTATTTTTGGCTTTGTCCCTTATTCTTGAGCAAAGAAGTCGAGAAGTGTGCTTAAATTATGTTCAGGTCCTTTTGTATTACTGAAGATGCAGCTTTAATTAGCAGATAGTCTGAAAACCCTCCCATTGAAAATATGCACTGGGAGCAGGGTATTTGCCTCATTCACCCTTCCTTATTTGGCTTCGTCTGGCTGTTACTGTAGGGGATTAAGGCAATGAGCTGTAAAACGTTGCTTTATGTAATCCACAATTTGATTTTCTCAGCCTCTATTTGCCTGTTGTGTCACTCTGAGCAAGTCAGAACCAGTCATCTAGAGACACTGGAAATATGTAAGGATCATTCCTGGACTGCAAGCCTATTAAACTCCTTATGACTTGCTGACAAATTTCATCTTGTATTCTTAGGTTTGAGTTACTCATTCTCTACATATGTGAATCAGGGCAAGTCAACTACCCAAATTGTGTTCCCCAGTCATTTCTGTAGATACGCACTTGTGCCTGGTGAGCTTAATAGCTTAGAAAAATAATTAAAAAAATATCCATACCTGTCAACTGCAATGATTTAGGTATAGTACTGCGATTTATGACCCATATTAAGACTTGTACCTCCAAGAGATATTATTGTAGCTTGCTACAGATCCCCCACCATGCCGCAGGATTCCCACTTCTCTTTTCTTGATATACTAGAAAATATTAGGGTTCAACTAAACACCCTAATAATGGGCGATTTCAACTACCCCACCATTAACTGGGAAAAATACTCATGTACCAACTCCTTCACTCAGCGCTTTATAGAATTCATAAACTCCAGTGCCCTGGATCAACTTATCCACACCCCCACCAGGGGCAATAATATCCTAGACCTAATCATTACCAACATGAGTAACCAGTGTTCCACACCTAAAGTCAACTCCTCGGTCAGATACGACCATAAGCTAATCACCATAAATATCCACATCTCACCCCCCCTCCCCCCCATTAAGGAAACCACTGTAAACATTTTTTCCAAAGCTAACTTCATACTTCTTAAGACAGAAGTGGCCAACTTCACAACACCCATGCAGATGGACAATACAGTTACGACTGCTGAATCTTATACAAATGCACTCTATAAGCACTTACATGAGTGCATGGATCTTGCTATCCCTAACAGAACCAAGACCATATCCTCCAAAAAAAGGAAGCCAATCTGGTGGTCCCCTCCTATAAACAAACTCTACAACAGAAGGAAGAAACTGTTGCAAAAGAGAGTAAAATCCCATGAGTGGAAGAGCTCCCTGGTCAGCCTCAGTAAGAAGATGAAATCCCTCATAAAATCTTTCAAAGCCAGCTACAAAAACAAGATTGCCACTGACTCTAAGGACAACCACAAAGCATTCTATAGCTATGTCTTAATGGCAACACCCAGATCTGCTCTGAGTTACAGCACAATGGCACAAAAATTACGGAACCAACTGATATCGCCAACATCCTGGCTGATAGGTTCAGTGCTAACTTTACCCCCCCCCCCACCCCCTAAAGGGTCCATATCCATACCAGAAGAATGCAGTGCCCCTGCAATCACAACTGAGCAGGTAAAAACTACACTCTCCAAAGCCAAGAACACAGCATCCATGGGACCAGACAACATACCAGGCTGCGTTCTACATGAACTTCAGAATGAACTGGGCCCCCACCTAAGCAACATGTTCAATTATAGCCTCATGACAGGCTTTGCATCCACTGAATGGTGCACAGCAACAGTTATACCACTCCACAAAGGAAGAGCCACCACAGACCCTGGAAACTATCGCCCTATTAGCCTGACGAGCCTGCTTTGCAAGGCCATGGAACATATCATCATGGAACTCATAAACAAAGACATTGGTAACCTCCAAACTCTGGACCCCCACCCAGTTCAGGTTTGTGAAAGGCAGATCATGTCTTCTGAACCTGATCAACTTCTTTGAAACAGTCACCAAAGCCATAGACGAGGGTAAGGCAGTTCACACAGCCAATCTTGACCTCGCCAAGGCTTTCGACACCATCCCCGATTCTGGAAACATAGATAAACTCACTAAACTGGGCATAAATCCATACATCACAAGATGGGCTGCCAACTGGCTCACTGAAAGAACCCACACTGTAAATGTTGCAGACTCCAAATCTGACTTTAAACCTGTGACAAGTGGAGTACCACAGGGTACAGTCTTGGGTCCTCTCCTGTTTGGGATCTACTTCTCTGAATTATGGGCTAACACAGAGGGCCTCTGGCTGATGAAGTTCACAGATGACTGCAAATTAGGTGCCATAGTTGAGTCCCCAAATGATGTGGCCATCCTACAGAAGGACCTCACTAAGACTGATGCCTGGTTTCAGAGCCATGGCCTCAAGCTCAATGCCAAAAAGTGCATTGTCATCCCCTTTGGTAAAAACGCTGTACCCATGAACTACCACATAGGTGGCAGTCCTCTTAATGTCAAAGGTGTGATAAGAGACCTTGGGACTCAGGTGGACAGTAGTCTCTCCTTTGCTAATCACATTGCCACAGTAGTCAGGAAATCCTTCTACGTGGCACACCTCATCACAAAAGGGTTCTCATCCAGGAAAAAAGAGGTAATTGTTGCCTTCTACTTGGCTCTTATTAGACCCATTATTGAGTACAACGCCCCTTTTGGTATGTACCTCACAAGACATCTACAACAACTGGAAAGGCCACAAAAATACCTCACAAAGAGGATCATGGGACTCAAATATATGCCCTACACTGACTGTCTCAAAAAACTCCAGCTTTACTCCATAGCATATTGCCTACTTTGAGATGATCTCTGCCTAACATACAAAGCTATGTCAAACCCAGAGCTGTTGGACATGCTACACCTAAAGAAATCCCAATCTTTCCGAACTACATGCTCTAGAGACCTAAACCTTGTCACCACAATAAACAAAACATACTGGAGGGATAGATTCCTGTCCCAGAGACTTCTCATACTCTGGAACAAGCTACCTATTTATGTCAAGCAGAGTTCCTCACTAGCACTCTTCAAGAAAAATCTTGAGTGAATGGGAAATAGGAAATTCACCCCAGGGATCATTTCTGTGGCCCTGCTTGACAGGGGCACAGGAAAATAACCTTCTTGGGTGGTGAAAGCCAGGGAACCTTGTTGACTAGGCTTACATAGGCCCTTGGGCCAATAGCTTAGTACCTACCTATGAGCTTTCTTCATAAAATGACAAGTTTATGGTTAAATATGGTTAGCATTTGGTAATTGTAATGCTTGGTCAAAGACTTGTTTGTCAAACTCATCATGGAGTTTCATCTTATTATGAAGGGTCTGGGCTTCATTCAGGCTACTGCTTCTATACTCATTGCCAATGTCGTTCTTTGGCCCCAATCATCCAATTTAGCCTGATTATCATGGGCTTTACAGTGGAGTATGTTTTGTCAAACAATTTCCACATTATTTCAAGCTGTGGTTCCCACTGTTTATGCCACTCAGTAGTTAGCTGGTCCATTATAGTGGTGTGAGAAACATCCATAGGGGTGCTGATGCCTTTAATGGGTCACTTTCTATGGTAGACCAGCTGGCAGCTTATAAAAGAGTCATCTCTGTTACACTGGATCTGATTGTTCCAAATTATTTATATCCTGTTCCTTTAACAGTGTCTTAGCCATGGCTGGAAATTAGTTTTGGGGACTGCATAGGTAAGGATACGGAATGCAAGGAATATAAAGAAGAATGTGCCTGACGGAAAATATGTACAGCATGGATGACAGCTATGCTGCTCACCTCTTCATAATCAAATGTAAGAAGATAATGTTTTTGTTCTGTGAGATCTCTGCATTTCTGTCAAACTGTGGTGATTTGGGTGGTCAGTAGGCCCATGCATCCCTGCTTGTGTTATCACTCATACAGTTTTTTTACCCTCCTAGTGTGAGGAAATGTGCATAATTTTTGGCAGTAAATTTGTTTGAGTATTAGGTGATTTTATATAAAATATTCATCTTCACTAATGTTTTAGATGTTTTAGATGTTGCATGGTAGTTAGGACACATCAACAGCTAAAACAAAACTTTCTTATGCTGCCTTTCCATTCCGCCATAATGCACCTGGGCACAACCTTTCTCCAGTTCCTTCCCACTGTGTAAATGCCTTGGGTGAAATAGAAATAAGCATATGCTGCTTTGGATATTTTTGTGAAAAATCATGTACATTTTGGCTAGCATGAATACTAATTTCTTATAGTTACTTAATTCCCTCTTCTTAGTCATGAGAGGCACATTTTTGTTTTTATGAAGAAAATATTTTCCTTTTTCTTCCTTCTTTGTTGTTGGGATGAGGCATGCTATCCTGGCTACACATGATGTCTTCTGTACTTACCAAGTACTTCTGCAGCAGGTCAATGCCACCTGTCAAAAGGCACATAAAGTGCCACTATTGTATTAGACACACGCATGATACCAGTTCAAGCTCAGTCTGCATTACATTTATCAACATGATTAAACATGACATATAAATGGGTCAACTGAAGTTGGTCGACGCTAACTTTGGTGACTTCGCTGAAAAATTTGATGGACTAAACAGATTGACAGGTGTGTGAGATTTCTTGGAGTAGGGAAATATGCTCTTTCCCCATGATCGTGCAATCGCAAAGTTAGTAAATATGTATAAGTAGCAGGGGGTGTGTGAGGGCATGCTGTCTTGTCCCTGCAAAAAATGATTTTTTTTATTATTTTTATGTGAAGTTTTGCATGCACTAAGATTGTTTATTGGTGCATCTGTAGTTTCATATTAACATTTGTAAAGTCGGTGTTTTGTTGTTGACTTTGTAAATGTTGACATATATTTGGGTGTTTTGTTCAATTTCAGTACACTCAGATATATATATATATATATATATATATATATATATATATATATATATATATATATATATATATCTGAGATCACTGTATCTTGGAGAACAGGAAATACTTTGAGCTACAGCAGTCTTATACTCAGTACATGTTCCCCTCTTTGCACTTTTACTGTAACTGTTGTAAGAATCAGAGCTGAGGTCTCCAGAATTTCAGCATGAACCTTCTTCTTATCTAGGCCACTTTCTTCCAAAACTGATTGTTAATGAATATGTTAGTCATTTGTAAAGAAAAGTGTAACATCCAAATCAATAACTATTTTGGAGTCTTCTGCTGAAGGCCCCTCCAGCATCCAAGACCTTCACCACTTCTCCTTTACTTTTTTCTTCACCTGTATTTTAGCCATGGCCTCTCACAAATGGGATGGCAGAATTTCATCCAGATCAGCTGCTGCTGCCACCATGGCTTCAGGATATCAGGGGTCTCCAGCCATGTTCTCCATCAGTGTTTCTTTTCCCTTAGTATCACCAGATGAAGCATCAGTGACTGCAGTACCAGCTTTGAAGCCATGTCTTAAAGCTTCTGTTCTTTCAGAGTCACAGTCATTGGGTCAGCTACTGCTCATCGGCAGCAGCTGTAGATTCTGTAGTCTGTGTTTTGAGTGTCAGCCTTATCACTACAGGCAGCACAGATGCCTCCTCCACACCTCTCCCAAGGCTGCCTCTGACTTCTCAGACATCCTGTACTTGCCTTCCAGGTATCAGTGGTTCTGAGGGCAGGATGCAGATGGCACCAGTATTAGCCAATTTCTTTTTAATGCATCTTTCTGATATTTTTCTTCTAATGGCTGAGTATACTGTGCATATCACCAGTATCTGCCACTGTATTTCACCTCATCTTCCCAGCCAGGGTTGTACCCTTAGCCTTCTGTTGCTTTGCTATCCCATCCTATAACCCTTTTAAGGTTTTCCCTTCCTGCTCAGACTCCTAAAATAGGCTTATAATTCTCAGAGTCAAAATCTCTCATAAGTTACATAAACAGGGTTTATGCAAATTTTATAGTGAGCTGGACACTGACATGACATAAAAGACCTATGTGATGAAGAAGGGCCAATCTACCTTCCATTGCCCCTGATAAATGCAGGTTTGGAGAAATTTTGCAGTTTATGCAACATAGAGGGTGTGGTGCAACAGACCCGTACTCTCTCTTCAAAGACATCGTAATGGGCTTGTCAGTTTCTATTTCAGTCCTCCTGGAAGGTTCCACCACTGTGGATATTCTTTAAATGCTTCAAGACTACATGAAAGAAGCAGAACCTGTTGGCTCTAATGAACTTTTTTTTTTTTGTCCTTGAGTGAATGCTTAGTTTGAGTAGACACTTCTAAGTCAGATATCCCTGTCTCAGCAGAAACCTTCTGCAGGGCTCATTTCCTGTTGAGCCCAGCTGTCCAGGCCCAGGCAAGGATTCCCAGACCATAAGCAGATTTGGAAAGCATGTATTTGTGTCCACCACATTGCCACTTTGAGCACTGAATTATTTCATGCACGTGCTGAATTTTCAGAGGTATTTTGCAGACAAACTACAGCATGTTGAGGAAGGGCTTCCTACTGGTTCCTTAATAAACAAAATTCAGGCTTAGGCTTCTTCTTTATAGAGCTGCAGCATCTTCACAGTTCATGTGGACTGTAACACAGTGTGGGGGGGGGGGGGTTGTCACTAAGGTAGCATGATCCAACACTGTAATTCACTGCAACCCCTAGTTGCATCTTACCCATTTTGTGGAATGCATTAATGTGACCCTTATGGAATTGTCACTTTATAGAGCTCCTCCTATTCAATCCTGATGTTGCTGAACACTTAAAAGGCATGAAAGAAATTGGGTAGACCTTTATGGCTGTGGTAGTTAAATTTTAGCCAACAAATTGTTCTTTCAACAGGACATAAAGGAGCCAGCATCAGATATGGTTCCATCACACAGCAGTGCACAACAATAGGAGAGTGCTGGGAGCAGACAGTCACCACAGCTCACCCCAGCTCAAGGTGTAGGGTGGCTCAGCTCTGTGTTCACTCCTTATTCATCTGTCTCCTACTGGAGGCGATGGCAAGAGCAATTCTACTTTTATATTCATATTCACAGAAAGATTACCGGGGGCACATGGGTAAGGAAAATATGGCCAAGCAATTCATATTTTCATGTATTACTGTAATCTCAGATCCCAACGCAACACTTGTCCAACATCTCATCACATCAGAGGTCTTTAGCGAAGAAGGAAGTCTTCAAGATCCTATCCAAAAGATCTGTCCAAGAAGTCCTCCAGACCACATGGTACTATTATATTATCCCATACTCGTTTTTAGTGTCCATAAAGATATGGAACAAGTCCATTCCAGATTTCAGTAGTCTAAATGCATATGTCCCCAAAGATTCCCTCTAAGAGGCCATGGTTTAATCTATTTTCCCATGCTTCCTCAGAGAAGGCTGGATGTGTTCCTTGGACCTCCAGTATACTTACTTCCTCATCAACATTACCAAAGGGTCTTTATGACTAGTTTGTGAGAATACTGCCCACAATACCGAGTATTCATTCTACTAGATTAGTGGCTACTTCTCTAGCTATTTCCCATAATGACACATTGGATGTTGTCTACATGGCAGGAACCTGGTATACTGTCAATGGTTTTGTAAGGCAATATAAGCTGAATATTCTCTGCAGGTTCAGGTTTTCTTCTTCTGGGGCTACTCTTGTTTGAGCTGGGTTTGATACATCCCTACCCCATGACAGTTGCCATTCGGGGGAATTATTTAGGGACTCTTTCCTGAGAGGTTAATGGATATAAACTTCTTATTTTATGATATAGAAGTTAAAGATAATTACCAGAATGACAATTAATAAACCTCCCATCTGCAGCAGCATATCTACAGCCATTCTTTCGCCAACCCTTCTTCGTTTTTCTTCTCTCTTTGGTCTCTGCTTTTTGCTTACTTCAGAACCAAAAGAAAATAGTGCTGTGGTTAACTTTGAAAAGGATGAGGAAAGAGTGGTTAACTTTGAAAAGGATGAGGAAAGTGTGGTTAACTTTGAAAAGGATGAGGAAAGTGTGGTTAACTTTGAAAAGGATGAGGAAAGTGTGGTTGACTTTGAAAAGGATGAGGAAAGTGTGGTTAACTTTGAAAAGGATGAGGAAAGGAAGCAGCTCAAGAAAGTTTTATCTGACAGCTCTAACACCAGTTGTCAAAGTTCTATGGGGTTACCAAGGCTGAAACGTCTTACAGATCTGCCATGAAAATAAGTAGCACTCCTTTACATTTGTAAAACAATATAAGTGTGCCATACTCGCTCCTTTTGTGTTGAGTTTTAGCCTTCTTGTAGTTCTACCACAGTGTGAGCTTTTTGTTTTTTTAATCATTTATATATGCTTTTGCTAAAATTCAAAAACAGTGCATTGTGATATCTGTTTCTGAACTGCCCTTATTTTGTTAGGCCAAATATTTCTCTCTTGACTGTGATGATGGGCAGCCCCTCACCTGCAGCTGTTTGTCTGAGGTCAGCTACTCCACGTGTTCCCCTCAGTTCACAGTATGGTTGCACACTGCAGGGCAGGCTCAATAGACCTGAGCGCCATGAGGTAGACATCTAGTGGTCCCAATAGGTATCACCCTTGAAGTGAGTCAGAGCCAATCTCCTGCCCTCCCAAGATGGGTGAGCAGGCAGCAACCACTCACTCCCATCCCCCTGCCAGTTCCTGCAAGTGCATGGCATACACTAGAGTTGCCAGTAATATAGTTAAGACATTATGCCTTTGCAACATGGAGTGGCTCTTAAGGTTATTCTTTCCAAGAGCAGGGCATGCTGCTGTGGATTTGATATCAGCCTTTTTGTTTTTTTTTTTTCCTTTTTTTTTTTTTTAGGTCATAGTAGACTCAAGTCTGTGTCTTCAGTACACTCATACCTTTCAACTTCTTAATGGAAAAAATCTGGATGAAGCCTAAAATAATAGTGGGAAAAAGGCCCCCAAATAGAGACAGATTTTAAATATTGCCCTTATTAACTTGGAAAGTCAGTAGGTTATCAGGATTTGTGTTAGCATGCATTTTCTCAAGGATGTTCTTCTTCTTTCAGCTGCTCTCGTTAGGGGTCATCACGGCGGATCATCTGTTTCCATTTCTTCCTGTCCTCTGCATCTTGCTCTGTCACACCAACCACCTGCATGTCCTCTCTCACCACATCCATAAACCTTATCTTAGGCCTTCCTCTTTTCCTCTTACCTGGCAGCTTCATCCTTAGCATCTTTTTCCCAATATACTCTGCATCCCTCCTCAGCACATGTCCAAACCAACGTAATCTTTTCTCTCTGGCTTTGTCTCCAAACCTTCCAACCAGGGCTGTCCCTCTAATATATTTATTCCTAATCCTGTCCACCCTCATCACACTCAGTGCAAATCCTAACATCTTTAACTCTGCCACGTCCAGCTCTGACTCCTGCCTTTTTGTCAATGCCACTGTCTCCAACCCATATAATATAGCTGGTCTCACTACCCTCTTGTAGACCTTCCCTTTCACTCTTACTGGTACTTGTCTGTCACAAATCAATCCTGTCACTCTTCTCCACCCATTCCATCCTGCCTGTACTCTCTTCTTCACCTCTCTTCCACACTCAACATTACTCTGAACTGTTGATCCCAAGTCTTTAAACTTATCCAACTTTGCCACCTCTACTCCCTGCATCCTCACCATTCCTCTATCCTCCCTCTCATTCACACACATATATTCTGTCTTAGTCCTGCTGACCTTCATTCCTCTTCTCTCTCTAGAGCATATCTCCACCTCTCCAGGGTCTTCTACACTTGTTCCCTTACTGTCACTACAGATCACAATGTCATCTGCAAACATCATAGTCCACGGGGACTCCTGTCTGATCTCGTCTGTCAACCTGTCCATTACCATTGCAGATAAGAAAGGGCTCAGAGCTGATCCTTGATGTAATCCCACATCTACTTTAAATGCATCCATCACTCCCACCGCAGACCTCACCACTGTCACACTACTCTCGTACATATCCTGTACCACTCTAACATACTTCTCTGACACTCACTATTTCCTCATACAATACCACAACTCCTCTCTAGGCATCCTGTCATATGCTTTCTCTAAGTCCACAAAGACACAGTGCATCGCCTTTTGACCTTCTCTGTACTTCTCCATCAACACTCTCAAAACAAACATCGCATTTGTAGTGCTCTTTCCTGGCATGAAACTATACTGCTGATCACTAATCATCACCTCTCTTCTTAACCTAGCTTCCACTATTCTTTCCCATAACTTCATGCTGTGACTGATCAATTTAATCCCTCTGTAGTTACTACAGCTCTGCACATCACCATAATTCTTAAAAATTGGTACCAAAACACTTTTTCTCCATTCCTCAGGCATCATCTTACTTTCCAAGATTTCATTAAACAATCTAGTTAAAAACTCCACTGCTATTTCACCTGAACACCTCCATGCTTCCACAGGTATGTCATCTGGACCAACAGCCTTTCCATTCTTCATCCTCTTTATAGCTATCTTTACTTCCTCCTTGCTAATCCACTGCACTTCATGATTCACTATCCGCACATCATCCAACCTTCTCTCCCTCTCATTCTCTTCATTCATCAGCCCCTAAAAGTACTCTTTCCATCTGCTCAACACACCCTCCTCGCTTGTGAGTACGTTTCCCTCATTATCCTTTATCACCCTTACCTGCTGCACATCTTTACTAGCTTTGTCCTTCTGTCTAGCCAATTGGTACAGGTCCTTTTCTCCCTCCTTAGTGTCCAACCTTTCATACAACTCTTCATATGCCTTATCCATAGCCTTCGTCACCTCTCTCTTTGCCATGCACCTCATCTCCGTATACTCCTGTCTACTTTCTTCATCTCTCTGATAATCCCACTTCTTCTTCACCAGCCTCTTTCTCTGTATACTCTCCTGTACTTCCTCATTCCACCACCAGGTCTCCTTGTCCTCCTTCCTCCTTCAAGATGTCACACCAAGCACCTTTCTAGCCATCTCCCTTACTAGCTCTGCTGTAGTTACCCAGCTATTCGGTAACTCTTCACTGCCACCCAGTGCCTGTCTTAACTCTTCCCTGAACTCCACCTCACAATTACCCTTTTTCAATTTCCACCATTTGATCCTTGGTGCTGCCCTCACACTCCTCCTCCTCTTCTTGATCACCAATATCATCCTACAAATCACCATCCTATGCTGCCTAACTACACTTTCCCATGCCACCACTTTACAGTCTCCAATCTCCTTCAGACTGGCCCTTCTACATAAGATATAATCCACCTGTGGGCATCTTCCTCCACTCTTGTATGTCACCTTATGCTCCTCTCTTTTGTTAAAATACTTATTCACCATAGCCACGTCTATCTTTTTGCAAAATCCACTACCATCTGACTTTCTGCATTCCTTTGCTTAACACCATACCTACCCATCACTTCCTCATCCCCTCTGTTCCCTTCACCAACATGCCCATTGAAATCTGCTCCAATCACCACTCTCTCACCCTTGGGTACAGTCATCACCACTTCATCCAACTCACTCCAAAATTTTTCTTTCTCATCCATCGCACACCCAACTTGTGGAGCATATGCACTAACAACATTCATCATTACACCATCAATTTCCAGCTTTATAAACATCACTCTATCTGACACTCATTTCACCTCCAAAACACTCTTAGCATACTATTCCTTCAGGACAACCCCTACACCATTTCTCCTCCCATCCACACCATGATAAAACAATTTGAACCCTCCTCTGATACACCTAGCCTTGCTCCCCTTCAATCTGGTCTCTTGCACACACACAATATACCAACCTTCCTTCTGTCTATCATATCAACTAGCTATCTCCCTATACCAGTCATACTGCCAACATTCAAAGTTCCAACCCTCACTACCACAGTCCTAGCCTTTACCTGCCTTTGGGCATGCCTTCCCCCTCTTATCCTCCTTTGGCCAACAGCATCCCAATTTCTGCCAGCTCCCTGTTGGCCAACAGTACTGGTGGTGGTTGTTGTTAACCCAGGCCTCAAAAGATCCGGTATGTATATCTGTACTGTTGTCCGCATGTATGATTTGGCAAAATTTTACATCGGATTCTCTTCCTGATGCAACCCTCCCCATTTATCCGGGCTTGGTACCGACACAAAGAAATGCACTGGCTTGTGCATCCCCAGTGGCTGGGTTTCATGCATGCATGCATTTTCTCAAGAATATAATGTATAAAACTCAAATGTATATCATGCTTTAGTGACTTCAGTCCTCACTGATTTGCCAGAAAACCAGAAATTGTATTAGGAACAGACAAAAATATGAAGCAAAATCTGGACATTTTGCAAACATCTAGATGGTTGAGAGGTATGTATGCACTGTCTGGGAGTGATGCATGGAAACCTTAGTAAACACATATTCATCTTAAGACGATATCTCAAATTCTTAAAAACTCATTTCATCCTTAGATTTAGCTGCAATGATTCATGCACAGGTATCTTCCCATCTAAAGCAGTGCAATGCACTCTACCTTTGGGCTTAGCAATGGTGACTTCACATGGCTTATGTGGGTGCAGAATTCTGCTGCCAGGATGTTGTATGATCCTCCCTTCACTATTGTCACACTAGTTCTATGTTATAAAATATGCAATGGCCACAGGCCATGGCAAGGCTAGTTGTTAAAATTCTAGTTCTTGTCATATCATACACAGTCTGGGTCCCAACAATTTATAGGAACTTTCTTCTGTCCCTGCCAGGCGGTTTAATCATCAGGACATGCTGGCTAGTCATTCCTAGGATTTGGACTGAGATGTTAGGTGGACATTCTTTTGCATCCCTGACAGCTTTTCTTACCAACCCCATTATGAGTATACGGGACTGAGGCATCCTTATAATGGGCCCTTAAGTGCTAGTTACCTACAGCTCAGGTGGTGTAGTGGTACATTGCTCTGACCCAGGATACCTTATCTGAATTCCTCTGCAGCTTGTATGGTACTTAATAAGTTATTATATATTTTTTTATTTTGTTTTCTTCTATTTTGACCACATTTTTATTATTTTTACATGTCTACATTGCACAGTGCTTATTAATACGGACCTTACTAAAATATTAAAGGGTACTTAGTTTATAAAATAAATAAAGTAAGTCTATATAAAATGTATTTTTAATGATCAAATGTTGAAATGTTTAAAACATGCATTTAGTACTTCTTTTGGCTTGAAGGATTGCAGCATGACCTGATAGTGCATATGACAGACAGCACACGCTCCATGAAAGCATGACTATATCTGTAAAATAAGAAAACATAATATTGTATGATACTAGACAGGCAAAAAATAAATATGTAGAAAAAGTGATACAAATTGTTGGGTAGATTATGTCAAACTAAATGTCAGACCTCCATATAATTTCTGAAGCTATTCCACACTTTTCAGGTACTGACAACACATACAAAATAAGCTAAAGGAGTAATTTCTAGGATGCATACAATCTCTCTCAGATTGCATACATAAATCTTTGATATAGAAATACTTGAAAAAAAAGAAATGCTTCTACAGTCACACACATTTAAGAAGTGGGGAAATTCATTTCTATATAGGATCTTAGGATCATATTAATTTTCTAGGCTATCAACCCGGAGGTCACTTCAAGCTTAACCATTTCATCCCAATGTAATACCATAGATAACCTTATCAATACCCAGGATTGCATTCAGTAATGACTGTTCATGTCCAGGAGGGTTGTGGGTGGCATCCCCGGTAAGAATTTATAGTGCCCCATCCACTTGTCCAGGTTCCTTTTGAACAATGTCATAGAGGTGCTCTGGTTTACATGAACTGGTAGCGTATTCCAAAGACATGGAAGTTGCTGGGAGACAAATCTGTCCCTCCAGCATGTCCTATTTATGTTGTAGGCCATATTTAGGTCCCTGGAATGGGTAGCTCTAGCCCCATT
Source organism: Protopterus annectens (assembly GCF_019279795.1). NCBI lineage: Eukaryota > Metazoa > Chordata > Ceratodontiformes > Protopteridae > Protopterus > Protopterus annectens. The sequence goes on from NC_056743.1 coordinate 1,574,113,640, forward strand.
TGATTTATGGATGTGCAGCAAGTTCATTAGGGTTTGGTCTGAGATTGCTCTGCAAGCCAGGCATAAGTCTTCCCTAAGAAGTCTATACAATACAGAATACAGTGACAGGGACTTTAGTCAGTCTGTATAAGGCACGTGCTGGAGTCTCTTGATCTGCTTTGTTAGAAACATCTGAGGTCTCTCCAATTGCTGCATGTGCTTTGTACGGTACATGCCAAATGAGGCATTATACTCAATTATGAGCCTGATTAGTGCCAAGTATAGAGGGATTACAATCTCATTTGATCTTGAGGTGATGCCTTTACTAATCAAGTGTGGTAGATAGAAAGCCTTCCTTACTACAGTAGACACATGGTGGTCAAAGTTAAGGTTGCAGTCAAGTTGTGATTCCAGATCCCTTGTCACTTCATAGATATTTAGGGTATTGTTATTGATTTGATAGTGTGAAGGGACATAGTTTTGCTGAAGGGAATGATGATGCATTTCTTTGAAATCAGTTTGACACTATGACTAAGACACCAGTCATTGGTCTGCGTAAAACCCTCCTGGAGTATACTGACATCATTTGGGGATTCAATAATTGCACCTAGTTTGCAGTCGTCTGCAGAGTTGGTCAGCCACAACCCCTTAGTTTTGGTCTGAACCTCTGAGAAGTATATACCAAACAGTAAAGAGCCCAGCACTGACCCCTGTGGCACCCCTCTGGTGACAGGTCTGCTTGTTGATGTGGAGTCACCCACTTTGATAGCGTGTGTCTGGTTTGTGAGCCAGTTAGCAACCCATTTTACAACAAAGGGGTTTACATTGAGTTTGCTAAGTTTAACAGTACTGCCTGAGTGTGGGATTGTGCCAAAAGTCTTTGCCAAGTTGATGTATGCTGTGTGCACTGATTTGCCCCTTGTCAATGGCTCTGGTCACATTTTCGAAGAAATCCACCAGATTTAACAGGCAGGATCTGCTCTTGATGAAGCTTAATTGGGATGGATCCAGGGTTTGAAGGTCACATATGTCTTTATTTATGAGGTCAATAAAGATACGTTCCATGGCCTTACAGATGAGGCTGGTCAGGCTTATGAGTCTATAATTCACTGGGTCTGTTGCCAAGCTACCTTTGTGGAGGGGGATAATTGTTGCTGTTCTCCATTCTGCAGGTACAAAGCCAGTGGTTAGGCTATGATTGAAAAGAGTACTTATTGGTGATGCTAGTTCATGTTTTAGCCTGGTTAGAAGATAGCCAGGGATGCTGTCTAGTCCAATAAAGGGTGTGTTTTTTGCCTTAGACAAGGCTTTAATGACCTGCTCTTGAGATATGTAGGGTGGCAAGGAAGTTTGGGGCAAGGTTTGTGATAAGTTTGTAATAGGGGAGTGAAATTTTCACCAAACCTGTTCACTATCAGGTCCGCTATCTCTGTGGGATCAGTGTGTGTGATACCATTAATCACTAGTTCTGCACACGCTTAGGTCCTACCTTATAGGCTACATAGAGTTTTTCTCAAAGATGCCCTTACAGGATTTGACATGTTGTTTTACTTGCCTTTTGTGGCCGAGGAGGGTGCTTTTCCATTGTTGTTTGTTTTCTTGGACTGCAAATGTTTATGTTTGTTGTAAAGTTTGTTGATGCTGGATGTCCACCATGGTGGCTTGTTTTTACTTGGGGCTCTGTTTATGATTCTTTCTGTTACAGCTGAGTCTATACACTTATGCAAGTGATTGTACAAGGTTTTAGTATAAGCTTTGGTATAGTTACCACTTCTAGCAGGGGGTGGGGCTTGGAATGCATTTATACCTTCACCTAGAAGGGTATAGTTTGCCTTGGTGAAGTTGTTTAGTCTGATTTTGCCCTTTGTAAGTTCTGGTGTTAGTGTCAGCTCGAAGGTGACTGATTTGTGGTCAGATTTAAGTAATGAGGTTCCGACAGTTGTGTAGTGCATCCCTTTGACATGTTAGTGAGGACCAGATCTAGTATGTATATTCCTCTAGTCGGGGTATGAACAATTTGTTCCAGGGCAAACAAAGTCAAGGATCTTTTGCACTAGTGAGTTAGGGATAGAGTAGGTTTCCAAGGTGATGGTGGGATAATTGAAATCCCCCATAACCAGAGTGTTCAGGAATATTTGAATTAACTCCAGTTTGGTCAAGTAGGCTTCATGTGCATCATTACCCATAGAGGGGGATCTATAACTGGCTATGACTTGAATGGGGGTCTTACCCACAGTAACCTGTGTTTGGAGTAAGTCCATGGAGTTGTCCTGTCTGACTAGACGGGAGGTGAATTTATTTCTAATATATCTAGAAACACCACTTCTTTGGTTCTCACACAATTGTTTTGCAATCTGAAGGTGTGGAAGGCATTGTAGCCTTGCAAGGCTGGGGTACTCTGAGGCCTTGAACCAGGTTTCTGTGACTGTACAGACATCTACATCCTCCAGTGATAGAAGGCTTCCAGGGTGTGCAGTTTTTGGTTTAAGCTTCTAGCATTTAGCAGCATGGCCCTTATTTTTGTTATGATTGCCATATTTCACATCGGTAAGTTTGTTTTTGAGACCTTGTCTAAAAAAGACACTATGAGGGAGGCAAGAGCCTTTGCAGGCAGCCAAAAGCCTAGTGGTGCCAGATGCAAACTATCTCTGGCAAAGGAACAAGGTTTGCCAACCATGACTTCCCAGGCTGACAGAACCTGGAACACCTTTGAATGACACTAGAAACTAAGCAAATTATTGAAATCAATCATTTTTTATTTATACTGTGGTATCATTCTAGGTGAGGGTAGTATGCTGCGCAAGGCTAGGGACATACCTGCCTGGGACACATACTCAGAGAGCTCAATCATGTCTTTCTTCATATAGTCCAGTGAGGTGCATTTCAAGTCGTTCACTCCAAATTGATCTATGACAGAGTCATAATGGTACTTGTTGCTGAGAGACCTGAGTGCATGTTATATTAAAGGTCTCACCCCACAGACAGTAAAATCTGAACCATGAAATTGAGAGTAAAAGCTGCAGCAATACATATAAAGTAAGAGCTGAAGAGCTATATTAAATGTATAAGGTGTCATATACTACAGAAAGTAAAATCTAGAGCAGCACTTTGAAAGTAAAAGTTTAATTATAACACGGAAAGTAAAAAATAACACATGGTACGGAAAGTAACGTCAGCGAAGGGCAGATTCATAAAAGCAAGAAAATATAAAGTTTATTTGTCATTATAAATGTCGGTTTAAATTATGCTACAGTTTCCCCTAAGGAAAAAAGCAAGAAGAAGCCATTAGTTATATAATGTTCTTGCAGCATACCAGTAAATAAAAATACTCAATAGATATGAAGCATGCACAATGTATGCCTGGCAAACATGTCAGTGTTGCCGACTCAACAATTACCACACTCACCTTTAGTGTAGCAGAATGAGAAGGTAGTGTGTGTATGTGTGTGTGTGTGTGTGTGTGTGTGTGTGTGTGTGTGTGTGTGTGTGTGTGTGTGTGTTTATGTGTATTCCTGCATTTCTGACGTGTAATTCTGTAGAAGCGATAATAAATCAATTTCCCATCTACCCGTGCTGCTGGTAGCCCCAGTAGATGACACGGATCCTATGCCACATAGTAAATGAAGAATGGAACAGTTCTCTTGATAGCCAGATCTAGTTGTCCCAGTAGTATAAATAACACCTGGGTTCATTCAAAATCAGGCCACAGGCCTGGTGGAAAAAAACAAGCCATAAAAAGTAAATCAGTATATAAATAAAATACATGCATTATCAGTGTAACAACACACTCTGTAATTGCATTTATCTAGCCTACAATAAATTTACCTGATGATCTGCACTGTTTCTAGGTGCAGACAAACTTGTTTTAAATGCCCTTTCAATACATAAAAATAATTACACAGATATTTTGTTTATGCCTTAAGTGCAATTTATATTGGTATTACACTAAGTTCTTGGTGAACACAAACATATTTTAATGGTCAAATTTCATATCTATTTTCTTGATTTCAAGCTAAAACAACTGTTTTTACATTAGTATCCACAACACAGATATTGGTTAATACAAGGCAGGCAAGTCGCATATTAAGTAAACAATATTAAGTGAATATTCCATGAAATGGGTAATGTTCCATTTCTGATATTGTTTCAGATTACTGGTGGTCTCACACTGTAAGCCACAATACATCAACATGTAAATTAAAACCTTTTTTTTAATGGCTGAAGGCTAGACATTTTGGAAACCCAGTTAAGTAATCCAGCCACTGGTAATCACTCTTGACTGTGTTTTTGATTAGAAGAAAGCATAATTGCATACCATTTCTGTGCTACACCTAGCTGATTCACGAGTGCCAAACATTAGTGTGTGCATGCAACAAAAAAGTTAGAAATATACATTCAGAAAAGCAGTCATGTATAACAGAAAGGAGCAATAGCCTCTTATCATAATGGCTACACTATTCCAAACTATACTGGAACATGAATGGCCTTACCAGGTATAAACAAAGAGGTACAACTATTGAATTATATTAATAAATACAGAGTGCAAACATCAATGCAGGAGGAGACACATTTGGAAAGAAATGATCATGTGAATTTGATAAAGAAAGGATTTAAGGATGGATATTCAGCAAAGTATCAGGGACAAAGAAAAGGGGAGTAATTATACTAATTGCTAGAGGAGTTCCAATAACGATAAATGAGGAAAAACGAGACAATAATGGCAGATTTGTGGTAATAAGGGGTACTGGCAAGGGAGGAAGATTATGCTGGCATGTATTTATATTCCACCTAAAACTGCCATTATGGAGTTTAAGATTTTTTTGGGAGAAATAATCAGCTTTCAGCAACGGATATTACTTATAGGTGGGGCAGAAACTTGATTTGCAACTGTGATGATCTATCTGGGGACCTAGAAGGCAAAATATAACAAAAGAGGGTAGATTTCTGAAGAAATTTATGAAAATATTTGGTATGGAAGACTTTAATTCAGTAGTAGGAACTTCGAGAGAATTTACATACTATTCCCCAAGATACAATAACTGGGATGGACTAGACAGGATTTATATTTCACAGGAACACATGCATTTAATTGAAAACTTCAGCACACATCCAGTAACTATTTAGAACATGCACCAATAAAAACTAAGATAAAATGCAGGGTAATGAAGTAAAAATAAGATACTGGCACCTTCTCTCCTACTGTCGAAAAGAGAGGAATTTAAGGAATGAGTAGGTAAATTATTCAAGAGTTATTAGACAAATTTCTTCAGAGGATATAGCTAGTGAGTGGGATAAAATGAAAATTTAAAAATAGGGAAGAAATAAGAATTTAAAAAGCCTGCTGTTAAGCAACTGTTTTTGATAGTAACTCCAGAGTGCAAACACTTTTATCACAATGACTTTAGCAACAGAAAGTAGAAAGGGTTGTCAACAAACTTAGGGAGCATAGAACGAAAAAATAACCAGAGATCCTGTAGAGGTATTAGAGATATTTCAGAAATGTTATGAAAATTTATATAAAGTGGTGACATATAGAAATCAAGAAAAAGCACAGATGGAAGTACTTCTGGAAGACTTAAGTACGCCAATGTTAGAGATAAATGAGGCTCAACAATTAGCTGTTAAGACAAGAGGAGTCACGTAGCTCTAAACTGTACAGATTTTCACAGAATATCCAGATTTTTGCTTCATATTTGTGTTCTGTTCCTTATAAAATGTGTGGTTTGCTGGGAAATCACTATGGATATAAGTGACTAAATAATGGCATACATTTGAGTTTCAGACTTACTCTCTTTCAGGAAATGCATGCTAATACAAATCCTGTTAATCTAGCAACCTTCAAAGTTTATAAGCACAATATTTAAAATCTGTTGCAGTTTTTATGCCTTTGCCCCCCCCATTATTTTAGGCTTTGTCCAGATTTCTTGCAATAAGAGGTTGAGAGATACGAGGAGATGAGATAAAAATGATGATGTATAATCAATCTCCAGGAAAGTCTACATGAACAGATGGTATTCCTGGGGAAATTTGGATGTTAGGAGGCTGAAAAGTGAAAAAGGTCTGAAAGGTTTTGTTTGATAATATTGTAAAAGTAGGGGAAGCACCAATATCCTGGAAGAAAGCTATGATGGCTATAATACCTAAAGCCCATAAAGATACATCAGACCCAGCCTCATATAGACCCATTTCAATTTTAAACTATTACTGCAAAGTGTTTATGTCTACACTAGCTAAAAGAATGGCAAAGGTGCTGCCAAAATTGACAAATATTGACTGATGTTATTTTGTGGGGGTTGGCAAACATTTGACATTATAATAAAACAAAGATAATACAGAGGGAAGCAGAATGTAAGAAATGCTGCTGTGGTTGGTAGGTCTTGATGCAGAGAAAACATTCAACAGCATAAGTTGGGGTTTTATGAGTAGGGCAATGGAAGCATTTGTATTCCCTAATACAATAATAAGGTTAATTATGGTGTTGTATGAGGGATCTGAGGCAGGAATTAAAGTGGGAGGGTTCCTGTCTGATACGTTATGCCTGAACTTTGAAACCAGCAGGGGTGTCCTCTTTCTTCCTTATTTTCTTTATATTTAGAGCCATTGGCACAGAATATAAGGGACTCAGAAATCAAAGGATATAACTAGTATGGTAATCAAGAAAAGTTATCTTTATTTGCAGAGTACATTATTTTGGACCTGATAAATCCAGAAAAAGGCATTTCGGTGTTGTGGAACATTTTGAGACAGTTTGAAGTTATTTCGGAATATAAAACTAATAAAGATAAAATAAGAATATAGCCGTAAATTATGTACCCACACAAGTTGGTTTAGCTATTCCCATGGGGACATGATAAGATAAATTATTTAGGAATATGGATTAAAAAGGCTTCTGTTATGATAGCTAAAGATATGTGGGAAGAGACTAAGGAAAAGAAAATTAAAAAAATCTAGAAACTGGAAGCTCTTGTTAATGGATATGGATAGTAACATACAAGCAACACAAATGAGTTTAGTCTGTTTAGTTTTCAAGTCATACCTATTTTTATCAACCAGAGAAGAAGTGGTGCTCAATAATTAATAAACAGCTGAAGGAATTTATTTGAGAGGAGAAGAGGAGGGCAAGAGTTAACTGGAATACGTTGATCCTTCCAATAGAACAAGGTGGTTTAGGTTTACCTGATTTGAAGGGATATTTAGAGCTATGAGAGTGGGATTTTGGATGCAGATCCTTAAGGAAAATAACAACAGCCATACAGCATATTCAGTGAAGAGCACTTTTGGCTGACATCAAAGATTGAAACAATACTAATTTCATGAACTTTAATCATACTTTGACTTAGGAATGGGGTCCATTCCCGTCATGGTATTAGAAACCTAAAAGACTTGGAGAAATTAAAAAAGAGGCAAACAGCATATTATATTTATAAAATAGCAGAAAGTATTCCAGGAACTAAGCCAACACAAGCATGGAGAAAGGAGATTTTACGGATGGGGATGACTGCAAGTAGGGTTACAGAGAATAAATAAGAGGCGGGGGGGGGGCCTGGAATTTACTGAAGAAAAACGGCAAAAGAACCAAGGTATTGGGAGCAAATAATTAGAGACAGAAAGTTAATAGAATGTGGTGAGGTCAAGAAGCCATTTTGACTGCAGGCTAGGGACTGCCTTCCCTAAAAGGCATTGATATCAGAGTAGAGGCAAGGAGAAAGGGATAGATGAAATTTTGGTTTCCTTTGTTATAAGCCACCTCCTTGTGTTTTTGATTACTAGTGTTTTGTTTCTAGGGGGTTATTGCCTTTTTTGGTTTACTACTTCAGCAAGAAGCAAATAGGGTAAACATTATCTTTTACTTTATTCATTATATTTTTAAAGGACACTTCTAGGCTATGTCTCATGGCTATGTCTTACTTTGCTGTCTTTGTAAAGACCAAATTACATATAATTAACAAAGTTAGCAAATGGCACTGGACACAAAGACACAATGGCCTTTGCTAGAGGCGTGAGTGGGAAAAGTTGTTTAGGGTGCCATCTGGGATTTTCAAAAGGTACATCAAAAATGGAAATTATGAAAACAACACCACATTTGTGCCTGTCTTTGAAAACCATTCTTAAAGAGTAAGGCAGGATGTACAAAGAAAAAGTGAAACAGAAATAAATAAATAAAGATAGCAAGAAAGAAAGAAGAAAAACAGAATAATCTTTCTATGCCATTTTTTTGTGAAATTGCACAGTATAAAATATATTCAGGCTAATTTAAAAATAATGTAAGATGGAGAGGGTACATTTATAATAATGAAACTGATATATGACCCTAGAGCACTAATAAAGCACTCACTGCAGTCCAGGAGAGTGTTGCTTATGATAAGAAAACATTACATGGCTAAAGTGAGAGCTAAGTGTTTACCATAACAGTAGCTGTGGGAGACCAGGTCCACTATCTGTAATAGCAGGACCAAGGCCAACAGTTATTAAAACTGAGCAACAAGTACAACTTTATCAGGTTACCAAACATGCTCCTATCATTCCATAATACATACTGATGCCAAACATCCCAAATTTTTGATATGATACATTTCTAAAACAATTGCATAAACAGAGAATCAATATGATTCACACCAGAGGTATGGACAAACAGGTGGCTGTTTTACAGAGGCTGGACCTGGAAATCTATATCTCTTATTATGGTATGTGTATAGCTTTTGTATAAAGTAAGAGAAGGTTCAGCCTCTGTAACAGAAAGAGAAAGTCCCTAGCAAATACTCCTGGGTAAACCCACCTTTGGGATCAGGAACATACCCCTTATTATAGTGATTCCAAAGGACAACCTGGACCTGTATATCAAATCCAATGTTTAGTGCCTTATAAAGTCACTGTTCCACAGATATCCTCCAGAGCTGCATTCCAGGGAAAAGCTATCGAAGTAGCAGAAGCTGTAGTTGACTAGGTCTCATGTACTCTAGGAAGAAGCTTAGATCATTGTATTTTCTTTATAAAGGCACTGTAAAATGTCATACAACCAACTAGCTACAGTAAGATTTGAAACCTTCTGTCCAAGCTTTCGTTTGGAGAAGAAATAAGATAACTGGGAATTTTTGCAGATATCCTTCATCTGTCAGTGTGTAAAATTTCAATGAACTGGGCATGCCCATTTAATGCAGACAGTACTCTCACTGGACAGATAATGTGGAAAAACACAGGTAGATGGATTGACTAGTTAAGGTTAGTATCAGCAGCAACTTTTGCCATAAAGGAGGGATTAGTGTGGTGAGTAACAATGGCATGGCGAAATATCAAATAATGTATCCATCTCAGGAATTCTACTGTCAGAACTAAAAGCCATGAGAAATATTTTCAAAACAGGTATTTAAAATCATCAGAAGCTGCAGGCTCAGAGATGGGAAAAGTTACCATTTCTAACATTAAGTACAATTTCCAAGGGCATCCAGGATCCAGTAAGGGATGTCAAAGTATGACTGTGCCCTTCAGGAAGGGTTTAAAACCTGTAGTGATATCACAGGTTAAGAAGGTAAGAAACCTTCATGGGGATTAGTAATGGCTATTACATGAACTTTGAGAAAAGAAGAAGTAATCTAAGATGATAGTGTCAGAGGAGGAAAAACAGTTTGCCATTTTGCCTGTGGCTAAAGTAATGAAACTGGTCCTCTTTGTCGCTATTATGATTCATTTCTAACCCTTTGAGAGGAGAAAGACAAGTTAGTGACTCTTATTAAAACTGTAGAAGTTATGTGTTAAGTCTGAGGGAGTGACTGTGTCTCTGTGACTTGCCAGACAATTCAAAATGTACCAAGTCCTATGCCCGAGAGGATGCACGGTCCAAACCAAGTAGAAAGCTCCAAATAGACCAGCAAGGCAGCACAGAGTTCAATATATTTATTAAATACTGATAAATGAAACAAACTAGTTTCGGCCAACAGCCTTCTTCAGTGTAAAACAGTATAGTCAAGTTCATTTAAATCATCATTTAAATACATATCAAGAGCCAATCAAAAGGTTGAGCCCATGAATACTGATAAGTATAAAGATTATTTGTAATACATGTTTAGGGCACTTATAGTAACTCATATAGATATACAATAAAAAATTGGTATATATACTCGGGTGAGGTCCATCCATAACATGAAAAGGTAACCAACAAGTTACTTACATGAAACAAAACAAATTATTAGTGTATTCTAACAAATTCAATGACAATATATTCATACTTAGAATTGGTTTTTATTATGCCATACTGGAAGAGCCTCTATCACAGGCCATTCAACAGTTCTGGTTAGAGAAACCATAGAAAAAAATAATATCAAATACTGAAGTTCAAAAGACTCAGACATACTATGGATGGTATGTTGGACCAAATAAATTTGGTATACATAAAAATGTATAAATATAGAGATTGGTAGTAGGCAAGGCAAATGATAAGCATAGAACAAAAATTAGATCAACAGTAATGAGAATAGCAGCTTGAATATGATGGCTTTCACACTTGTCCACCTTAAACCTGATACCTATTATGTATATATATCAATATGGGTCAGTTATTAAATATAACTTGTAATGGACATTGGATAACTATTATAGATATTGAAAAAATTGTTTGGATGCTGTATCTTAGGGAGCATATATTTGACGGCTATAGTGTATCTATCCACATATATATATCAATATAGGTCAGTTATTGAATATAACTTGTAATAGACATGGGATACAATGAAAAGGATCAACAATACTGAAATCTACAGCCTAAACATAAAGGTTTACACATATCTTGAAAAAGTAATGAGGGCTGTTATGTCTCTAGTACACCTATATAAATGACACCATAAAAAGATGAGGAAAAAACTAACAATATATCTGATTCCAACTTAGATTTTGTGAAATCTTAACACCCTGTTCAATATTGAGCCAGGATGTTTTAACATTCAAAATCTTAAACAAATGTAAATGAGAGACCAATGAAAATTCCCCACTTGGTGTCCTATAGTTGAAGGTACTAATACTAACTCAATATATTCACTACAAGTGATCATTTAGTCCCGGGTGAAATAAAGCCCCCAGTGTAATAATCCAGTGTTTCTCCTTTCGATCCAGTAGCCCATGCCAACCTTGTTTGTTTGTTCTGTCCCCACAAATGCGGTCGATGACCATAAAGGTGAATCTCGCTTGGGAGTGTTTTAATGTGTGTTGATATAGGGCACTGGTCTCCTTGTGGTTTTTGATATCACTGCGATGTTCGTTCATTCTAAATCTTAAGGCTCTGGAAGTTTGTCCAACATAGAATCCCCCACAGTAGCAGGAAGCCAGGTACACCACCCAGTCGCTACTGCAGTTTCCAAAGATCTTAATATCAAAAACTTTACTAGTATTACGACTGGTGAATGCCTTGGATTTCAGCATATATTGACAGGAACCACAATGGCCACAGGGGAACGATCCAATGAGTTCATCACCATGAAGTGTCAGTTGTTTGTGAGTAGTCCCCCCACTTGCCATATGTTTAAAGTGTGAAAAGTAGGAACCTAGGGTCTTACCACGTTTATATGAGAAAAGACAACGCGGTCCCAAAAAACTTCGCAGCTTGTCATTGGCCAATAAAATGTTCCAATGTTTATTTATGATGTTTCTAATCATATTGATATTTCTGCTATAAGTGGTGATAAACCTAACACTTGTATTAGAAGAGGATGGATTTTTGTTTTTATATTGTAGTAAGTCGTCCCTCGCAAGACGATTAGCTCTGCTCTGAGCTGACAAAATATCAAATCCATCATAACCCCTGTTAATAAACCTCTGACTGAGATCCCTACTAGCCAGTTGATATTCCTCCATGTTGGAACTGAGACGTTTGATACGTATAAACTGGGATATTGGAATACTCCTGATTGTGTGGCGGGGATGTAAACTTGATGCATGTAACAGGGTGTTATATTATGGTACTATGAAAACCCTCGTAGACAAAGTATTGTCTGGGTTTCTGTACACTGTGACATCCAAAAAATTGATGGACTTTTTATCAAAAGTCACAGAAAATTCAAGTCCCCAGACATTATCATTGAGATATTCAACAAATTCCCGCAAGTATCCTACATCAGCCCGCCACACCAACCAGCAGTCGTCCAGATAACGTCTCCAAATATCCATTTCAACCTGAAAGATGTTGTGTGATGTATCATAGATCATAGATTCCTCAACATAAGCCATGAACAGGTCAGCATATATAGGGGCAAATGATGCCCCCATAGCTGTTCCTTGTAGCTGCCAATAACATTGGCCCTGGAAGTACAGAACATTCTTATTCAACACATGCTCGGACATACATATCAGCAGGGTATTGAATCCCGGTGAATATAGGTTTACCCTTTCCAACCAGTATTGTAAAGATTGGAGACCCGCCCAATGGGGTATGCTTGTATAAAGTGATTTTACATCCAAGGTACATAAGTACCACTCAGGTTCCAATTGGGTTTCCCTAATTAGCTGTAGAAATTGTGTAGTGTCCTGCAATCTAGATCTGATATGTCCCAATAAGGGTTTAAGATATTTGGTGAGAAAAGCTGATAGGGGTTCAGTCAGAGAGCCTATTCCCGATACTATGGGTCTACCCGGTGGTTTTTCCAAGGACTTGTGGATTTTCGGTAAAAGATAAAGTATCTGTTTGGACGGTTCCGACACTTTAAGTGAGTCCAAGCTTTTCTTGTTTATGATGCCTTCCTCAAAGGCCAATTGCAAAAAGGCGTCAATCTCATCCTTAAATACTGGTGTGGGATCTATAGACATGTGCATATAGCACTTTGCGTCTGACAATTGAGTTAACCCTTCATGAATGTAATCCGCAGTGTTCCAAACCACAACTGCACCTCCCTTATCAGCAGGGACAATGACTATATCTTTATTGTCACACAAGGTATTCAAGGCTGTCCTGTCATCATTCGATAAATTGCTAGCCAGCATAATATGTCCCATGTTTTCAAAGTGAATATCCCTCAAGATGGAATCCATAAAAATGGATACATGTTTACTCATAGGGGGTTGGAAAGAGGACCTACCAAAACGGAAATCCTCAGACGGTTCTGACCTATTATCCTCAAAGAAGAGCCTAAGATTTAATATCCTACAAAAGTCATGTAAATCCTGTACAATGTGGTATTCCTGACTGAAAAAAGAAGGAATAAAGTTCAAACCTTTATTCAACAGTGCAACCTGCTCATCCGTTAATATGGTCTTGGATAAATTCAACACATTCTGAGTGATTTTGGAAGGGTCTCCTATTTCAGGAAGTTGTCCAAAAGACCTTGCAGGGAGACCGGAGTAACCACTCTTTCTGTGCTTTCTGCCCCCCCGGTGTCCCTTGCCCCTTCTAAAGGGGAACTTCTGTTAGTTCTCTTCCTATTAGGTGAGGTTCTCTCACCTGGACCCTCAAAATCCGTAAGGGAGGATTCATCACCAGATGTACTATATGAGCTGTCCCCCTTGTTTTTAAGAATTGATCGTGGTCTCTTTTTGGTGCGACTGGGCCCTGTTTTAACCTGATTATTATCCGCAAATCTGACCGATCTGCTGAAATCAAAGGGTTTACCCCGTTGATAGTCAGAAAAATCACGATGAAACTTTTTGATTTTACGTTCTTTTAAGGTTTTTTCATGCTCCATCAGTTCCGAGGACAATTTTTTAATATTATCCTGATATTTCGTAGAGGATTCAAACTTTTGAGCTTCTGAACATATATTTTTAATTTCAAGTATGTTAGAATCCACTGTCCTCTCATAATATTGTAACAGTATGTTCACAAATGTCATGGATCCTGTCTGAAGTGCCTCTTGCCAATCATGATTAAGTTTATCATCTGGCTTCCCAACTAGAGGTTGAGTTCGTATTCGTAAGCCTCTGGGAGCCATATTTTGGGCCGAATATGCTTTAAATAACTTGAGATGCCAAATGTTTGATCTAAGGGTCTTAAATGCTTTTGTGATTGAGTGGAAGAACATATCACAATCGACCACAGATGTCTGACCCGAACTGACTGGATCATTGCTTGGCAATTGATCAATGCCAAATACTGCTATATCTTGCCGATCAGCACATAATCCAGAAAGGATAGTATTTAGATCCATGTTGTGAACAATGTTAGGGTATACTACTAGTAGAAACTGATGGAGCACCAAATCGCAAAAGAATATAATTTTGGAATCAAGAATATAATATAATGATTGAGAAACCCAGTAACATCAAAACAGAGTGGATATTCAAACACCCATCCCTAATAGGAAATCACAGGGGTGGCAGAAAGCACAGACAGGAAATCAAAAAGAGATATCACTATCAAAAAGTCCCTAAAAAAGGGGGGAGTTTAAGCATAAATTAAAACAATAAAAAAATGAAAAAATGTAACAATATTGATATGACCCTATTAGCTTGTATATAGGATAAAACAAGCCAACCTGAATTGATTGATTCTGGTATTAAATACTAAAGTCAGAGTCCAGTAAGTCAACAGAATCAGCCCCAATAAGCCAACCTGTTAAATATAAGTAATCACCATAATCCAGCATAAGAATCAAATACTAAGACACCTGGCTATAGGTGTTACTGAGATAAGGAGACATCCAACCATAATATTTGCTGTGGTCCCATACTCCCAAATCCCTAGAGGTTTTGTGCAGATATGTATAACAGATGACCAGCAATTAGAATTAACCAGATACAGCAAACAAATCTAATGCTTTTAGAGAGATTTATGAGAACAACTACTGGTATAAGTTTTCTCAAATAACAAGCTGCTAATATTACAATTGTATCCTTTCCACAATCACTGGGTACTCTTATTAGAGTTTATTATAATATCTGTGCCAAATATATAATCAGCGGACACACACAACAAAACTAAATATGTCAAAGTTCAATTTTTAATAGTGGTCAGGGGACCGAGCAGTGGGTCATTTCCAAAAATAAAGACAAAAACTGGCGGTTGGTACTTGCTAACAATTAGAGCTACTGTATGAATAATTATAGTAATATTACTAATATTTCCATTTGTATTTTAAATTGCCAACAAAAATGTTGTAGTGTCAAACAATTAGGGATTAGACTATTAAAAATGTCAAAACCCTTTTAATCCTGCTAGTGATCAGATGTTAAGGGACAACAATGATATCTCCATTCAATTAGGTAGTCATAATAAAATAAATATAATTTCCACTCACAGGTTGTTCACTGATAACAGCAAAGGGTGAAAAAGCTTATATTCACTAAAATAGCTCAAACTGTTATATATATATCTCTCTAGTACCTTTAGACCAATGTACCTAATCACATAGCATATACCACAAGACTGTGATACCATTAGGTATACTTGTTTATATTCCAAAATGATGTATTATCATATGCAGTTCCAAGATATAATAGTTAGTGTATAGTCCTTCCCTTAATCAAAAACCACAATTATATGAAAAATCATTAGGGTTCAGAACCTTCCATAAAGTAACTGGTTATATCAAATTCCTTAACATAGGGATCAAGGTACTAATAGTACCCCCACCTAGAAGAAGATGAGAGTAGTTATTTCCCTGCTCAATGTCTCATTCCCAAAATCCCAAAATCCCAGTCCTGCAGGCCATCAGATATTATTGTCCTCTAATAAAAAATGCCTGCATATAATTGTGCCCAAATATTAAACTGTTATAAAATCTTAGTTGGCCCAGTATATATCTTAGGCTAGTTTACTCATTCACAACCTGGTGCACTCCAATATAACAAATATATTGTGAGCACCACCCAAAAACACGGGCCTATAGGACCGAACACTATCGCAAGTGAAACGGTCGACCAATATACGTTTGATATACCTCAATAGTTAGATATACTCATGTATCAAAAAATGCACACAGCATATGTACCAAAACTTCTAGTTGCGCCAAAAAATTAAACTGTTATAGGGTCTAAATAAGCCCAGCATATATCCCAAGCTAGTTTAGTAATTCACAATCTAGTGCACTCAAATACAACAAATATATTGTGAGCACTCCCCATAAACATATACCTGTGGTACCAAACACTGTCGCAAGTAAAATGGTCGACCAGTCCACATTTAATGCACCTTAATATTTCAATATGCCCATGTGTCAAATATACATACCGCATATATGCCAAAACTTAATATCCAAACCGTTTATATATGCCCCGCATATTTCACATGTCCAATTTAAACTATAGCTTCTTTTCCCAAAGCAAAAGATTCGTATGAAAATGTAGACAAAATGCATAAACACACTGAAAAATCAGTTGAAATTCTAATAATGGTTTGATACGTCCCTAAACGCAACCCATGATCGTATAACCAGTTACCAAACAAGTGTATGGCTTGTAAACCCTATTGGTTAAGTACTTATTGCTCAGCCAGATATTAATGATAGATAGGCAAACATTTCACTAGACAAAATGGTATACACAAAAACATTCTTATTACATTAGTCCCCAATGATTAAACATGTAGGAATCCCGAATGTAAAAGCACCCACAAAATTTTTTCAGATGGACGTCACCGTCTAAATGTAGAAGGTTCCAATACCCAGTCACCGTACCGTAATAACCCCCAAAATGTTACACACACATGGTATGGCTTCCAACCCTATATAGTTGTAATACACTAAATACACCACCACATATTAATAGTGGATAACAGGCAACGTTACCAGGCCATGTATTAAGCACAAAATTAGTCCACAATACATTTGTCCCTGCCGATTGTACAAATAACCAAGTCCCAAATCCAAAATTCTTCCAAATGGACGTCGCAGTCTTCACCCAAAATGTTCCGATCCACAGGCGCTAAAGCGATATGGTCCCCAACCTAGTACACACAAAAAAGTCGCAATTTCGTCAAAAAAGCAAACCAACAGTTCGATGTCTTAAAATGTCCAAAGTCAATAGATCCCTAGTTGGTTGGCCTGGCCCACACCGTGGAAAACATATGCGAACACATCCAAGAAAAGAGGGACAGTTCAAAGTTAAATGTTCAATGTTGCCGTACGATGAAAAAACACCTCCTACCACTCAACGCTCCTAAGTTTCAAATGAGAAAGAGTCCAACAGACTTGTTATCAATTGCAGATGCACCGCCAAGCAAAGCCTTAACAAAAATGGCGCTCCTCCACCCGATAATCGTAGCTTGCTGCTTCAAACAGGCTCATATATACCAGTTCCTGCCCAATTCAAATGAACCAAACTTATAACAGTACTGCCAGCTCACTGTAAAAGAAACAAACAAGTGAGCTTAAAGGCAGATAAACACAAAAGTTACCACCAAGATTCTTCAGCCAAAGACAGGCTGACAAACGACTCCACTGCTCGGTCCCCCAGCACAGAGTGAGCAAACAGAATGTACCAAGTCCTATGCCCGAGAGGATGCACGGTCCAAACCAAGTAGAAAGCTCCAAATAGACCAGCAAGGCAGCACAGAGTTCAATATATTTATTAAATACTGATAAATGAAACAAACTAGTTTCGGCCAACAGCCTTCTTCAGTGTAAAACAGTATAGTCAAGTTCATTTAAATCATCATTTAAATACATATCAAGAGCCAATCAAAAGGTTGAGCCCATGAATACTGATAAGTATAAAGATTATTTGTAATACATGTTTAGGGCACTTATAGTAACTCATATAGATATACAATAAAAAATTGGTATATATACTCGGGTGAGGTCCATCCATAACATGAAAAGGTAACCAACAAGTTACTTACATGAAACAAAACAAATCTAAGTTGGAATCAGATATATTGTTAGTTTTTTCCTCATCTTTTTATGGTGTCATTTATATAGGTGTACTAGAGACATAACAGCCCTCATTACTTTTTCAAGATATGTGTAAACCTTTATGTTTAGGCTGTAGATTTCAGTATTGTTGATCCTTTTCATTGTATCCCATGTCTATTACAAGTTATATTCAATAACTGACCTATATTGATATATATATGTGGATAGATACACTATAGCCGTCAAATATATGCTCCCTAAGATACATCATCCAAACAATTTTTTCAATATCTATAATAGTTATCCAATGTCCATTACAAGTTATATTTAATAACTGACCCATATTGATATATATACATAATAGGTATCAGGTTTAAGGTGGACAAGTGTGAAAGCCATCATATTCAAGCTGCTATTCTCATTACTGTTGATCTAATTTTTGTTCTATGCTTATCATTTGCCTTGCCTACTACCAATCTCTATATTTATACATTTTTATGTATACCAAATTTATTTGGTCCAACATACCATCCATAGTATGTCTGAGTCTTTTGAACTTCAGTATTTGATATTATTTTTTTCTATGGTTTCTCTAACCAGAACTGTTGAATGGCCTGTGATAGAGGCTCTTCCAGTATGGCATAATAAAAACCAATTCTAAGTATGAATATATTGTCATTGAATTTGTTAGAATACACTAATAATTTGTTTTGTTTCATGTAAGTAACTTGTTGGTTACCTTTTCATGTTATGGATGGACCTCACCCGAGTATATATACCAATTTTTTATTGTATATCTATATGAGTTACTATAAGTGCCCTAAACATGTATTACAAATAATCTTTATACTTATCAGTATTCATGGGCTCAACCTTTTGATTGGCTCTTGATATGTATTTAAATGATGATTTAAATGAACTTGACTATACTGTTTTACACCGAAGAAGGCTGTTGGCCGAAACTAGTTTGTTTCATTTATCAGTATTTAATAAATATATTGAACTCTGTGCTGCCTTGCTGGTCTATTTGGAGCTTGCCAGACAATTCAGACAGCAGAGTCCTGGGTGGACAAAGCCTCAGGACTTTCTTCAGCAGACAGTATAGAAGCAGTAGGAACCAATTCTGTTAAGGCCAATAAGAGGTCATCAGAATGTGAATCTCATTATCCTAGGAAATAGGAAAAAATTGTAGAAAAGTCTAGAGGCCATTTCTGGACAAGATAATTAGTGGTATATTCTGTTGAAGGGGGATGAGAAAGAAATTGTTATTGTACCTGTCAACGGTTGATGATACAAGGAGATCAAAGCAAGGCCTGTCCAATTTTTAGAAAACTTTGATAATTTATGATGCATTCATAAAGTGTGACTTAGACTGCTTGTTAGAGAACCATTCCCCCTTTGAACATAATTAGCCATTGAGAGTGGAATAAATAAATGGCTAATTTCCACACTGGCATGGCTTCTTGGCATATGGGATAAGACCATTTCTTCCCTTGTCTGTTGGTGTACTAAACCACAGCCATATTATCAGAGTTAATGGCATTCATACCTTAAGGAAGGAAGTCCTGAAAGGCTAAAGAAAAATAATGACCTTCATGTCCAGTATGTTAACTTGCAAGAGGAAGTCAGAGGATATAAGTTAGTTGGAATTGTCTACCCATCGTAATCCCCCCACCTTGGAGCAGATGCATAAATATTGAATGCTGCCTTGGACATGAGCAGCTTGTTGCCTGCTCTAAGGACTGGAATCTCTGTCCCTTGAATGCTCTGGATATTTGATCTCAATATGATGTAGGGTCCAATAGATGTGACCGCTGGCCCCTTAATGTCCACTGCACCTCCCTCATATGGATTATAGTGTGGGACACAATTGAGATGGATACCGTCATGAGACCAAGTGACTTCACACACAAAAAAATGAGATTCTTTGGAAGTCTTTGATAAGGGGTTGAACTGACTAGAAGAATCAGAAGTAGTGGTGTTGAGAGACAGAGAATAATCAAAAGTTGATTAGAACTCCAAATGTGAAAACTAATCCCTCCATTATGAAAAAAGTCAGAAAAAGTTAACAATTTGTATAAATTTCAGTTACTACACTGTTTGGATGCCATCAAAAAGACATTTGGAGAAAATAAGAGAAAATCCACCAGGAAAGGAGAAGAAACCATCCTGGCTGGGAAGAATGTTACAGCTGTTCAGCAAAAAACAGTTTAAGTTTTACCTTTGATACAGAGATGGCTTCCACTAATTTAGAAGAAAAATAAATTGAATGCAGTCAGATGTATTTACAAAGGAAGATGAACCATTACAGGAATATATAAAGTAAAATGGCAAAAGGCTATAAAGTGTTAAATAATGAGCTATTAGACAAACTGATACAACTGCAAAATTCAGAAGATGAACTGAAGAAAAGGCTGGCTGGACATGATGCTTCTCAGGAAAAGCTTTTAAAAAAAGTAGTTAGAATTCACCACAGAGAAAATAAGGGATTTTTTGCTGTACCAGAAAAAAATGGAAGGGATAGACACCATTAATTTCATGAAAATATAAATAAGAAACTGGATTGGTGTTCCAAAGTAGGATTTGTTAATTGAGAAGGCAAATTTTGTTTATGCTCCAAATCGGTGCAATAAATCCAGCAGAAAGAGTTGCTCTGGACAAAACATTGACAGAAAGGACAAGTATTAAAACTCTGAGTCAGCAGAAGTTTGGGGAAATGATTATTCACTGTACAGCAGGCATTAGAGAAGCAAATTTATTCCAGCAATCAGGAAATGTCAAGAGACAAATGTGAGATTCAAGTTGTTGTATCCAGCTGTTTTCAGAATATTTTCATGGTGGATTAAAGATATTTTTGGATGCTGAACAGGATACACTTATTTGCCTTCTAGGTGCTCCTGATGCATCCTTACTGTTATAAATAATGATCCAGTCCCTACTCTTAAATATTCCCAGCAAAAAGTTTATTTCTTCAAAAATATTTTAAGATTATATTAATACCTTTAGGTGAAGTATAAATACATTCCAGTTTAATTATCCTTCCCTGTTAATAACCCATTACTGCCACAATGCAAGATTGCTTGGCCATTCATTTCAATAACGTTTCTTTGGATTCTAAACTACTGGCATCACTCTTCCTCTGAGAAAAGGGCACTAACTGCTTTTAAAACTTATACCTACCATGCAGGAATTTGTTTGGGTAAACTATTTGATATTTTGGCTGTTTTAGAGTTCCTACAAAGGTGATCTTTTGGAAATTTTATTAACAATTGTATAAAACCTAGTAATGGGAAAACCAAGAAAAGACAAATAGAAATACTTATGAAAGGCCTAGTTATGCCAAGGTTAGAGGAGGGTGAGGCTCAACAATTAACAACTAACACAGGAAAAAAAAATGAAACAAAAATAGTGACATAATCAATCAATACTAAAGTCTCAAGGATGGAATTACTGCAAAAGTTAGAAGAGAAAAGAAGGATAACAATCGGGAAGGTTTTGCTTAATATTTTAAGGGGAGGAGGACCACCATCTTAGAAGAAACCTGTGGTGGCTGTATTACACAAAGAGAGTAAAGATTCTTCAGGCCTTATTTCATATAGACCCATTTCAATTGTAAGCCATGATTAATATGTATATTAGTGAAGGAAATGGTAAGGGCACGATCAGTATAGTTCCTTTTTTGGAGGTGAGACAAATATTTGACAACATTAATAGGACAATAATGATCCAGAGTGATGCAGGGTGCAAGACAATACCGTAGAGTCGATTGTATGAGTACGGCAATGGCAGTACTTGTATTCCTGAGAGGATAATAGGGTTAAAATGGAGGATATGAAAAGGGACAAAGGCAGGAATTATGCTGTGAGGGTTCCTCTTCAACAAGTTGTGTTTAAACATTGGAACCAGGCAGGGATGTCCTCTTTCCTGTTGTACTTTTCTTTATATTTAGAGCCCTTATCAAAGAAACTACAGAACTCACAAATTCAAGGATATAACTGGTATGGTAATCAAGAAAAGCTACCTTTATTGGCAAATAATATTTTGCTGTACTTAATAAATTCAGAAAATAACATTTTGGTGTTGAAACATTTCTGAGATATTTTCATGTCTTTCTGGAATATAAAATAAATGAAGATATAACAATTGTATAGCACTGAATTTTTTGTGCACAGATTAAATGGTTCAGCAATACCCATACTTATGCAGACATGGTAAGATGAAGTGTTTAAGTGTATGGATTAAACTTAATTCTGCTAGGACAGCTAAGGAAATGTGGGAAGAGACAACAAAAGATAATGTAAAAACTGAAAAGATTTAAGCTCTTATTTTTATTTATGGATATTAAGAAACAAGCATTTTAAATACATCTATTCTCTTTAGTCTTGTGTTCAGGTTAGTTATGTTTTTATCAACCAGAGAATACATTGTGGTTGATAATAAAGAAGTGAATTCATGCATTTGGGAGAAAATTACTTGGGAAGAGAAGAAGGTAAGAGTTAAGTGGGATAAGTTAACCCCCCTCCCCACCCCCATTAGAACAAGGTGGTTTAGGACTACTTGATTTGAAGGAATAGTTTAGAGATATACAGTTAAGGATCATATATGTGACTCAAGCAGAAGGTTATAAATCAAAGTGGAAAGGGATGATGATGAAACTTGGAAGTTTTAAAAATAAAGATAGCAAAGGATTTTGGATGCAGGCCCTTCAGAAGAATAATAACCATACAGAAAACTAAGAGGGAGTGTATAAATATTTGGGAATTGATGAAGGATCAACAATAAAACATAAACAAATGTGAACAAAACTTAGTAAGGAGTACTTTAAAAGACTTAAATTAATCCTGAAAACAGCACTGACATCTAGGAACAAAATCCAAGCTATAAACCAGTTTGGGCTTCATGCCTAACTTATTATTTTGGAGTGATTGACTGGCCCCAAAACATGTTGGATAGATTAGACAAGAAAACAAGAAGGCTGTTTCATGCTCACTAAATGATTTATAAAAATCCGTGCATACCAAAATTATATATTCCCCATTCTGAAGGGGGATGGGCCTCCTTGAAATTGATTACATGTATAGATCTACAATCGTGGCACTCCACACATATCTGCTGACCTCACAAGACCCAAATGTAGTGAAAGTTTTAAAACATGAGGAGATCTAAGATTACTTCCCTGCTTAATCTAGCAGAAGCATATCGGCATCAAGCAGGAATGGAAATCAAACCACAAGTGGATAAAAACCAGGCAGCAACTAAATGTGTTAAAAAACAAAATAAGGAATATAAGGTGAAGGACCAGATGAGAAGGTAAGAAATGTGGAAAATGCATTAATAAAGTTGCAAGTACAGAAAACGTCTCCTCATTTTGATCAGGAACGAATGCAGGAATGTTTAAGGAGAGGCAAAGTCAAACCAAGAGATGAAAGGTTAATATTAGCGGCACAAGATAGTGGGTTACATACATATTGGTTTACAAAGTCCATTGAACATGTGAGAGAAACAGACAAATGTAGGTTTTGCAAAACAGAATTGGAAACAGTTGCCACCTCATTGCTAGCTGTGACCTACTAATGACAGAAGGACTGTATTCTAAAAGGCATAATAATGTGGCAAGACTGTTGCACTGGGGATTGTGCAAACATTAAGGTACTAAAGTGGCTGAAAAACACTAGAAACATGAGCCACAAAGCACCACAGAAAATGATGAAGTCTGCATCGCATGGGATCATCCATTACCAACAGTTCAAAGGATAGATGCTAGAAAACCGGATATAGTGGTCCAAGAAAAGAAGACAAAAGTAGCATTGATCATTGAAATGGCCACACCCAGTGACTACAGTGTCCTGCAGACAGAGAGACACAAGTCATAAAATATCAGGATTTGCAAGCAGAAACAAGAGCAATGTGGAAAAAAGATACTCAGATAGTTGCAATAGTAGTAAGGGCAACGGGTCTTATAAAAAAGAGTCTACAGTCATATTTAGATATGCTACCAATACATGTAACTCTGTGCGAACTGCAAGAGTCATTACCGGACACATTGTGGGTGCTGCGAAGAGCACTTTTGACTGACATCAAAGAGTGAAATGATACTAATTTCATGAACTTTAATCGTACTTTGACTTAGGAATGGGGTCCATTTCTGTCATGGTATTAGAAACCAAAATGATTTGGAGAAATTGAAAAAAAAAATAAAGCAGCGGAAAATATTCTATGATCTAAGACAACACAGGAATGGAGAAAGGAGATTGTATCAATAGAGATGACTACAAGTGGAATTAGAGAAAATAGGCAAGAGGGGTCTGGAATTTACTGGAGGAAACTGACAAAGCAACCAAGGTATTGCGAGCAAATAACTAGGGAGAGTAAGGTAATAGAATAGGATAAGGCAAAGTAGAAGTATAGGCAAAGAGAAAGGGATGGGAGATGCTGAGTTAAAGATTAGCTCTTATAACATTTTACATCAGTCTAGAACAGAAGATGCTGGTAAAAATAAAGATAATTACTAGAGCATATAATATAGTTCATGATAATTGTAAGAATTAATCAAATGAGGTTAGAAAAGATCGGGAAAAGAAACTGGAAAGGCAATTTACAAAGGAATAATGGGAGGACATCTGTATAACTCCTAAATATGCAACAAAGTACAGAAAATGTAGGACTTTTGTATTAACATGTTTACACAGGAATTATTTACCTAAATCAGATTTCAGAGGATTTTCCCTCTGGTAGGCATCAAATGCTGAAGGTGTGATGAGAAAGCGGGAGATACTAGGCAACACGTTTTAGGGATGCAACACAGAAGATTTTAATAATTCTCTACTTTATCAGAAATGTAAGAACAAATACTTGTAAGGAAATGATTTGTTTGAGCTAGGATAAAGAATCTGAATTGCCCAGACACATTTTAAGGTCCTACTAAGTTTAATTTTTCTGGCTGCCAAAAATAAGCAAACAAGTACTACCTAATGGAAAACAAGCTCTAAACAAAGTGCATCTCCTGTAATTGAAGTATTGAATATTGTAAGGGAGATAAAAGAGCTAGAAGAGAGATATTTAGAAAAGGGAAGAAGCTCATCACATAGAAATAAATGGAATTCATGGGAGCATTGCATGGAGAACACACCTCTCAAATGTTCAGATTTTCACAGAATGTCTAGATTTTTTGCCTCATATCTTTGGTGTGTTCCTCATAAAATTTGTGTTTTTCTGACAAATCACTGAGGATTGAAGTGACTAAATAATGACATACATTTGAATTCCAGACTTCATATCTTTCAGAAAATGCATGGTAACTCAAACCCTGTTGTTCTCACAACCTTTTAAGTTTATAAGAGCAATATTTAAAATCTGTTCCTATTTTGGGCCTTTGCCCTCCATTATTTAGGGCTTTGTCCAGATTTCTTGTGCCGAGGTTGAGAGGTATGATGGAGAGTAATACCTAGGAGAAGGAGGATTGAGGTTTGTGGGAATGCAAGAATTGTGCATTTTTTTAAATGCTGGAGTGAATGAAAATTGTTAAAAAGAAAACGTGTATACTGAACAACAAACAGAATGAATAATGTGTTGAAGATGTAAAAATTCGTCTTTGTGGCATCCTATAGAGGTGATTTGGTTGGTGATACTTGTATATCGCGTGAAGTTATAATGTATCTGAACTCGTTATTATTTCAAATGTGAAGATTTACTGAAGATGTTTTTTAAAAAAGAACTGGCACTACTCAGAAGTGGAGACACTTCCTTTAATCTTGATGTAGAAGTGAGCACTTTAGAGATCAGAAAGGCAAATGCAGTCTTCTCCTGGTAGATAAGGAAGAAATGCCAGCACTGTGACCATACAAAAGGTGTCCTTGCTGATAAAGATGTTTAGTCCGCTCAGATCCAGAATTTGCCTTAGTTTTTATTTTTCTTAGTACTAAAAAGAATCTGTAGTAAAATCCTAAGACTTTTTGGTCTGGAGAGAGCTCTTGGATGCCTCTTTCATTCTGAGAATTTTGAGGACCTCCCCTCCCTACATGGAGGCACTTTTTGATGGTGTAAAATACTGGACAAGGAAAGAGATGGCAGGAAATGTTTTGAACAGAATCTTGTAACATCTTTTAATGGGCTCCCTGGTCCACCTGTCTATCTTGATGGGCTCCCACGTAGACAGGTGAGGAGACAGACACACCCCCTACCTATCTACAGAATGGGACAATCAGCCAAGGCACACAGTTGATACTTTTCACTTATGATGAATGCTAAGCATCTGTCCATTTTGGAAGTCACCTTGGTCACTTAACACTTACTGCTTCTTTTGCTAAGTGCTATATCTGAGCTGCGTCTTGCACTGGCTACCCTGTGTTTTGGGAAAGGAGCATAGATGTGGTGAGGAATTCATAACCATAGTAGTGAGGAGTCTTGCCGTCCTTCACCATGTTTTTGAGACTTTACTTCAGCACCAAACACACAGAAACCATAAAATGGGGTAGCCATAAATGTCATCTTTCTGTCCTCAGCACGTGAATCTGGTGGCTCCTTCTGCAGTGTTATTCAGAATGCACTTCACAAATGTTTGAAGCATTCAAGGACTAGGAGAAATAATTTTTTTAATAGGTCCACCTGGCAGTACTCAATGCACTGATTTATTTTGTTGGATATGTTGTTAGCCTTCCCTTTTTCTGTATTATTTGTCTGCAAGATAGACAGCTGGGGTCTGAGGATTTAGAGTTTTATAATGGCTGTTGCTG
Organism: Protopterus annectens; assembly: GCF_019279795.1. Classification (NCBI taxonomy): domain Eukaryota; kingdom Metazoa; phylum Chordata; order Ceratodontiformes; family Protopteridae; genus Protopterus; species Protopterus annectens. Next base: position 1,574,140,116 of record NC_056743.1, read on the forward strand.
AAACAAGGCTATAAAACCTGGATGTTTCTGAATAAAAAAGGCTGTCTTGATGGCGAAAGGGTGAGTCAGCCTTCTTATGAACAAGGAGTTACTGTTTCAGGGTTCTGTCAGGCTGCCTTGATGGTATCATTCATGATGTCTACCAATTAAAGTACCACCAGGAGGATTGGGATCTACAGGCCCTCTGTTTCCTCATCTCTGGGGACCATAGAGGGTTTGGTGGGTCACCTTATTCTTTGATGTATCAATTCTAAATTATCAGCAAACTTGGAGTTATTAGGAAGGATGTGGATGAGTTGGCATACTCCTCATCCTCCTTGTCTCCTTTCTAGGACTCAGGAGGGGACTCCAGTTTTTCCCCAATGCACAAGGCCTTCTTGTGCTTCTTCTTTCAGGGAGTCCATATAGAAGACAAAAATACTTTAAGGTACACATGTCATGATGGGTGTTCCAGGAAGACTGTAGCCTGTCTGACTTACTGCTGAAGAACACTTTGGAGGCCATAAGATACAAGGAGGGGTTGCTTCAGCCTACTAGCTGGTGACAGCTTTGAAGCTTGGACATATGATTTTAAAGAGACAAACATTGCACAGGCTCTTGCTTACAAAAAATCAACCTCTACCTTGAGAACTGCATTCATACAGAGAAGCTCAGCAACAAAAGCCCCAAGATAGGCAGTTCAGGCCTGACAACACTGAAAAGGCAACTGTCAACACACCGGTGCCATGATCTCAACCCATGGTTCTGGTGCCAAGAACCCTGTCTGTGCCTGATACTGGAAGCACAGACATGGACTCATACAGCACCCACACCAGCATCATGATGGTGAGGACTGACACCACTGACTATCAGCAAGGCAACTGGAGACTGAGAACCAGCTGAGGATCCTAATGGAGCTGGCAAATGAGAGACAAAGGGGTAGAGTCTACTCAACTCCCTTAGTGGGGAGGGAAGGTGTGGGAGGGATGCACCCTTGGGGGATACATGCGAAGTATGATTTCCTGGGGGGCACATGCAAAGTATGATTTCCTGATGGAGAAAGGGAAACCTGGCTGTAGTGCCTCTCTGCAATTGCATAGGAAAGTACAGTTACATAAGTTGCACTTACCCACAACAGTAGATGTTTGAATTCCTCACTGGTGAAGTAGTCTTTAGACTATTTGTGTTATGTATTTCCCAGGGTACAACTAGCCAGCTTCACAAAGCTCTGGCTCCCTCTCATACAATTATAGTGAAGATTTATTCAAGGACTTTCTTGCCCATACACAGAGAGGAGACTAACAATCCTGAACAAAAAACAATAACAACAAAGAAACATATAAAGTAAAAGCACAAAGACCCTAACTTCATATCCCATCTACAATTATATACAATACTAGGGGGTAGAGGATGGTTGCAGCTACTGCAGCAGTGAGGGATTTAAACATTTACCATTATGGGGCAATGCAGAGTACACAACTGTACTATAGTCATCATTCCCACTGCTGCAGTAGCTTTTAGGCTATATGGATAGATTACCAAAGCCTAACCAGCCTGGTAGGAGGAAGGATGTGGATCCATGAGCCCCTGGAGAATGATCCTAGCAAAGATAGACCTGGACCTTTAAAGGGAATCCAGTTTGTAGTGTTTTGTAAAGGTATGTATGGAGGGCCATGTAGCTGCATCTAGTATCCTTATAGGTTTCACCCCCTTATAGGTTCATAGGTTCATAGGTAGGTACTAGGCTATCTGCCCGAGGGCATTTATAAGCCTAGCCAGAGTGTGTCAGCTTTTACTACCCCATTGATTAATTAACTGACCCTCTGTCAAGAAGAGCCAATGAAATGATCCCAGGGATGTATTTTCAGTTACCCATCCACTCGTCAAGGTTTCTCTTGAAGAGTGTTAGTGAGGGGCTCTGCCTAATGTAGTTAGGAATTTTGTTCCAAAGCATGGGGAGTCTCTGTGACAGGAATCTATCCCTCCAACATTTTCTATTTATTGTTGTGGCGAGGTTTTGCTCACTAGAGCGAGTGGCTCGCAGTGACTTGGATTTCTTTAGGTGGAGCATGTCCATCAATTCTGAGTTGGACATGGCTTTTTACGTCAGGCAGAGGTCACCTCTGAGTAAGTGATATGCCACTGAGTACAGCTGGCATTTTTCCAGTCAGGCTGCATAGAATATATGTTTGAGACCAGTAATCCTCTTGGTGAGGTACTTTTGTGGTCTTTCCAGCTATTGGAAGTGTCTTGTGAGGTACATCCCAAACGGGGCATTGTACTCTATGATGGGTCTGATGAGTGACGAGTAGAGGGGCACTATAACCTCTTTATTTCTAGATGCAAACCCTTTAGCAATTAGATGGGCTACATAGAAGGATTTCCTAAATACTTTGGTAATATGATTGTCAAAGGAGAGATTACTATCTACCTGGGTCCCCAGATCTCTTATTACCTCTTCTGTATTAAGGGGGCTGCCACCTATGTGGCAATTCATGGGTGTTTTGTTTTTCCCAAACAGGATGACTATGCATTTTTTTGCATTTAGCTTGAGACCATGACTTTGACACCAGGTGTCCATCTCAGTAAGGCCCTTTTATTAAAGAAGAAAAGGCTGCAGTGGAATAAGCCTTGCTACTGCCTGGAATGGATTTACCATGGTGGCAATAACAAAAAGCAGCAGCTGAGGACAACCATCTGAAAATTGTCTGTTTAGACACACTATGCCCCTTTTGTGTCCCTTGATAATAAATAAATAGCTGATTAGCTTTTCTAAAGGACTTAATTCAGTCAAGCTACTACCCGAGCTGTCTGTCCACATCCATTATATAGAATCCCTTGTCTCTGGGTGTTTAGGTTCTGGGTAGAAAACTGTGAGATTGATGGCTTGATTCCAAGTAAACTCTGAAACCACACTGGACATAAAAGAGGGGTTTGTTCTTAATCTGACTCTATCTTTGTGGAATATGAGGTAAGATTCCCCTATCATGAGAGCTTACAACTCAGGTACTCTTCTTGCAGATGTCAGATCAATGATGAGTCCAGTTTTCCAAGTCAAGAACCTTAAATAAGCCTGATTAACAGGTACAAAAGGTGATGTAGTCAACTTTTCCAGCACAAAGTTGAGATCCCCAGGAGGGCACCTGTTTTCAAGGAGGTCTCAAGTTTAAAATTCCTTTTAAAAAGTGTTCTACCACAAACAGAGAAGAAAGAGGAGGATTAATGGGCAGACATGATGACATGGCTGAAAGATAAACCTTTATGGTGGAATAAGAGAAGCCAGAGGAAAGTAACTCACACAAATATTTGAGCAGTAGTGGTACAAAATCCCTTTTTGGCCTCTGGTTACTGATTAGGCAGCAACTAGAAATTCACTTCCACTTACTAATACAGAATTTTTAGTAACATGTTTTCTTGCCACTTTTAGCATGTGTTGTATGTCCTCATGAAATAAGTGTCTCAAGAGTATTAGGCTCGAATCATCCAGACAGTTGAAGCTGGTTGAGAATGGGGTATATAAAACTCTTCCTGTCTTATGTAGGTAGATCCAGCCTGTGAGGAAGCTTGTGGTAATTGCACTCAGCCAATTTCATAAGAAGAGAGCATCAATATTAACTTGACCAAAAGGGAGTCACCACAATAAGTTTTGGGAAGTCCTTTTGAATCTTCAGAATTACCCTGGAAATCAGTGGAAAGAGTGGAAAAGTATAAAGGAACATTCTTGTCAACATCAATTAAAATGCATCTATTTTTCTGGCTTCCTTGGTAGGAGTCCTGGCACAGAATTTATTTAGCTGGAAAGGAGGCAAACAGATCTATATGTGATATTTTCCATAACTGAATCAATTCCTGGAAGATTCAATTTCATTTTATGAAGGTCTGTCCTAACCTGCTCAGCTTGTCTGCCACTCTGTTTTGATCTGACTGAATGTAAGATGTGTGGAGTGTTAAGGAATGGTAATGTCTGTAATCATTTGAAGAGGTTAGTGACCAAAGGAGTTGAACAAATTTCAAGGCATGGATCTTGGCCAACATCTCCTTTACACTGATGCACTTTTGTCCGAATTGCTCCACAGGCCATGCACATTTACCTCCCCCAATAAAAACTGTTCTCCAAGCAAAATCTGAAGCATCTGAGGGAAGAGATTGGTTTGGGTTTCTGAGGAGACAAAAAGGAAGAACTGTGTTGCCTGTCTTCACTAATGCAGTTCCATTTTTACAGAGATCCAAACTAGAATTTGATACTCTGGAGGATGCAAATGTGGGGTCTCTGTGTATTTTAAAACCATTGCATCTTTCTCATGTGTAACCTGTGCAGAGAAATCATGAGAATCTTCGCGGTCATAAACTCTAGTTGCCTGAGTAATTCTCTTGCACTTGTAAAAGTCAGATGTATTGGGGAAGCTCATTTCAGATAAAGATCCACCTTCTATTGTGTCAGAAAGGCCTTTTGAAAAGTGGTATCCAGAAGGCAGCCAAAAAACACAATTCTGTGAGACAGAGTCAGAGGATTTGGAGCAGTTTTCTGGAAGCCCAGTTGGTTGCAAAAGACATAATCCAACTTAATTACTAGTGAAATCTAGATAAAGACTCTGCAAAGATAAGTAAGTCATCTAAACAATAAAATATGTGAATTCCATTCAGTTTGCAATGAGATATGACTAGGGTTAGACATTTCGTAAACATCCTTGGGGCTGTAGATTATCCAAAGGTTAATGCAGAGAACTGATAATGTGACCCAGGAACAGAGAGCTTAGAAAGTTCCTGAAGTATGAAGCAATGGGAATATAATAATAAGCAGCTTTTAAGTCTAGATTTACCGTGTAACTCATGTGAGGAATGAGGTGTAACAGGTTCTGAAAGGTCAACATTTTGAATTTTGGTACTTTCCCATACAGGTTTAGAAAAGAAAGAACAAGGACTGGTTTCCAAAAGGCTTCTTTTGCTGTTACCATTCTGGAATAGAAGCCTTTGCCCCTTTGACTTACAGGCACTGGTTCTATTACTCCTTGGACAAGTAAAGACTGAAGCCTGAGGAAGATATTCTGTTTGGCGGGGGGGGGGGGGTCCCCTGAAAGGAGTTTTTTCCAGTGCCATCTGTAACCCTCCAGCACCACTTTTAACACCCAATAACTTGAGACAATACTTTGCTTAAAGGGAATGTTGACAATCTATTTCTGGACATATGTGTGGCTAGATTGGCTGGAGGGGAGGATGCTGACATAGTCATTCTGAACTGTTGGCCTGTCCCTTTTCCTGAAAGAACCCATTTCTTGTTGTTATTTTCCTTTGTATATCTCTCTGTCTTGCCCTCCTGTTAGCCAGAATATAACTGGTTTTGCTTATTTGGCTTTTTAGGGAATGAGGGAATCCTAAAGGATTAGTATTTGGGGACATGAAAAATTTATGATACTCACTCTGTCAGTTTTTCTCATTCATCCAGTTGTTTGAGGACATGGGTAGCAGGAGAGCCAAACAATACCTTCTTATATAAAGCAGAATCTAAGATTTCAGACTTTACCTCATCAGCAAATTTTGGTTACATACCCAAGCATATTTTCTCAACACTGTAGCATTAGCAGTGGCAATGAACACAGTACCTGCACAATCATACACACTCTGTAAGACATGTTTGGATATGTGGGACAGGGCAGAAGCATTTTAATTCAGAAAAGTGCTTTCTTCTGCAAGAAGTGTGGTAGCAAATTCCCTCAGATTGTAAATATAGCAAAGCATAAACTTCCACTTGTATACCTGTTAATTAGGAATTCTGAAAGGTAAAGTGGAAGAAGAAAACATTTTAGGCTGACTTCATTAAGATACAGTGACATGTACATGTCGTGTTACCTTTCTGTAATTAAACAATCACCCTTACATGGCCCTGCATGACCCTCCAACATGAAGATGTGCAGCACCACAAACGGTTGCCCCATGGCCATGCCGAATGCTTATGATGCATTCCAGGGGAGAGATATATGATAATTATACATGTGCTCTCTGTCCCTGGAATCACCTTGAAAAAGGAATATACAGGTCTGTAGATCAGCGTAGCCATCCTTACCATGTTGTAGTACTGGGCACAGCCTAAAGGCCAAGTTCACCTACAGTACATGAACATGGTAGAGGGAATCACTAGACACTGCCATAGCATCTCAGATAAAAAATGAGGATCAGGGGTGGGAGGATACACTAGATACCATTGGTACCAGCACCAATGCTATTACAGAGACAGGGGTTGGGGGATACACAAGACAACAGGAATTTATTTTTAAAGTACCACATGCCAGCACCAGCATTATTACAGCAACCAGGAGAGTGGAGGATACACTAGTAATGTAACAGCAGCAAAGTATGGATGTGGAAACTTTATGTGAACTATTAGTAGCTGACAGATACAGTTATATGTTTCTGTTTGGAAGGTACAGTGAGTGGTGATGGTTTTAGCAGTACTTCCGCTTCCTCTTTTTTAATTTCTCCAAATCTTTTGGGTTTCTAATACCATGATGGGAATGGACCCCATTCCTAAGTCAAAGTATGATTGAAGTTCATGAAATTAGTATTGTTTCAATCTTTGTTGTCAGCCAGAAGTGTTCTTCGCAGAACCTGCAATGTGCCCAGTAATGAATGTATGGAGTTATGTGTATTGATAACATATTTAAATATGGTTGTAGATTCATTTTTATAAGACCTTACGCTCCTACTTCTATTGGAACTGTCTGGGTATCTTACTTCCACATTGCTCTCATTTCTGTCTGCAAATCCTAATATTTTATAACTTTGTGTCTCTCTGTACACAAGACACAGCAGTCACTGGGTGTAGCGATTTCAATGATCAATGTTACTTTTTTCTTCTTTTCATGGACCACTATATTTGGTTTTCTTGTGTCTATCTTTTGAACTCTTGGTAATGGCTGATCCCATGTGATGTAGACTTCTCATTTTCTATGATTCTTTGTGGCTTGTTTCCAGTGTTTTTCAGTTACTTCAATATTATAATGTTTGCACAATCCCCAGTGCAACAGTCTTGCCATATTACTATGCCTTTCAGTATACAGTCCTTCTGCCATTAGTATGTCACAACCAGCAACAAGGTGTGCAACTGCTTCCAATTCTGTTTTACAAAACTTACATTTGTCTGTTTCTCCCTCATGTTCAATGGACTTTGCAAAACAATGTGTGGGTAGCCCACTATCTTGGGACACCAATATTAACCTTTCATCTTTTGGTTTGAATTCACCTCTCCTTAACCATTCCTGCATTCTTTCCTGATAAACATGAGGTTTTTCCAGGAGTTTTCTATACTTGCAACTATATTTATGCATTTTCCACATTTCTTGCCTTCTAATCTGATCCTTCACCTTATATTCTTTCTTTTGTTTTTTTGGCACATTCAGTTGCTGCCTGATTTTTATCTACTTCTGGTTTGATTTCATTTCCCGCTTGACACTGATATGCTTCCACTAGACTAAGAAGGGAAGTCATCTTAGATTTATTTTCTTCATGTTTCAAAACTTTCACTATGTTTTGGTCTTGTGAGGTCAGGAGATATGTATGCAGTCCCATGATTGCAGATCTATAAATGTAATCAATTTGAAGGAGGCTTGTACCTCGTTAGGAACAGGGAATATATAATCTTGGTATGCACTGATTTTTATAAATTATTTCATGAGAATGAAACAACCTTCTTGTTTTCCTTTCTAATCTATCCAACACCTTCTGGGTTCGGTCAGTCACTCCAAAACTGTAAGTTAGGACAGGAAGAGCAAATTGGTTTATAGATTGAATGTTGTTTAGATGTCAGTGCTGTTTTCAGGATTAATTATTAATGCAAATATGAACAAGCAATATTTGATACCTAGAGGAGCAGTAAGAGGTAACTGCAGAAACACTTGTAGGAGCACTCGGCTGTAATGAGTTAAGTTTTCTAAAATATTCCTTACTACGTTTTATTCACATTTGTTCATGTTTTGTTGTTGATCCTTCATCAGTTCCCAAATATTTATACACTCCCTCTTGCTCAAGTTCTTTTATATCACATTCTTGTTCCAAATTGATGTTTTAATGGTGCTGCAGGTTTCCTGCTTTAAACGTTGCTTTTGCACATTTATCAAGACCAAATGACATTCCTATATCATCTAAAAAAGTACTGACTGCTTACAGTTGTGCTTTCAGCTCCTCATCTGATGAGCTATACAGTTTTAAATCATTGACAAAAGAAGATGCAAAGTCTTTACACTGTTGCTTTCTGGGAGACATGACCTGTTCTGTTAAGCAGACAGGTTAATGGCAAGGAAAAAGAGCAATGATGACAGTGTCACCCTGGAGTACCCCCCTTTGGAATTTTATCCCTGGAATAATAATTTGTCATTTATCATGGCTTAATTGCAAAGAGGTTTGCCACTGTTTCATGGTCGCTGTGATATAGTTTATCAGTGTAGGCTGTATCTTATACATTTTTAAGCACTCTTTTATCCATGAATGTGGATATTGTCAAATGCTTTTTTGTAGTCAATCCATTCCATACTTAGATTCTTCCCCTTTTTGCAGTTCTCCACTATGACTTTATCTAACGACAAATGATCCTTTGTTCTGTATGACTTTCTTTTCTTGCCTTTTGTTCTACTGCCATAATTGAGTTTTCTTCAAAATGAATATAAAATCTGTCAGCATCAATTTCAGTGTATAGTTTATACATCTTCAAAAGGCAAGTTATTTGGCCTATAATTTTTAGGGTAGCTTGCATGTTCACTCTTAAGTAGGAACATTGTTTTTCCTGTTAGCCAGGTAGGTGTCTTTTTGGGGTGTGCATATAAATAGATCTTACTCATGGCTAAATCGTCCTGCAAAAATATTAATACTTTTAACCAGAAGTTAGGTACTGCATCTGACTCTGGGGTTTTCCCATTAGATGCTTTTCTTAACTTTGTTTCAGTCACCCTGGCTGTTTCTTCATACCATTTCATATTCTGTACCTTTGAACTTCTTATTCTTTCTTTTACATCTCATATCCATTTAGCATCTTTGTTCCATAGGACCTTTATAAATACTTCCCCAAAATGCAACTAGTTTTTCTGTTTTTGGTGGTCTTTCAATTCCTTTTACCTTATTTCCCAATTCTATATAAAACTTGTTTGGGTCATCAATAAATTGCTTATTTTGTACTTTTCCTTTATATTTATGTGTGTGTCTTCTAAATTTGTCTGCATGTGTTGATATTTTTAGTTTATTATTTGCAATAAATCTTGGTCCATTATAATACTGCGCATTTTTATCACATCTATCTTTCTGAGTATTTTTATTGATCTGTTTCATCTTCTATAATCTTTTAACAGTGATACTTCTTGTCTTAATTGCTTTATAGTTTTCTCTATTTGATACTTCTGTGAAGGCTGCCAGCCTAGCTAGATAGAATTTTGTAAATAATTCTATGTCCTTGTAAATATTAATATAATCCACATGCTTGTTTCACAGATGTAAGAAAACTGTGTTATATTCTGAGCTTGAAAAATATAACCACAGTGCACCCTGCTGGAAGAAAGCTGATAAGTAAAGGATTTTACAACCGTGTTTGATCTCAAGCTCGGAGACAGGATTTCTGTAGCTAGAGATTCTTTCTATTGTTTTAACACAAAGATAATTACTAGGTTTCACATGTAAAATGTCTTTTATTGCTGTGACTTCCTGGCAGTTGCAGATTACAAAAGGAAATGTTAAATGTTAAGTTCTGTGAGCCTGAGAACTTAAGTAGAGGTAACACGAATGATGTAATCTGAAATGACTCAGCAGTAATGTGTATTATCAATTTAAGGGCTATCTCAGAAAGTAAGGAGAGCATTTTGAATCTGACTTCAGATCTGTTAACAACTCACCAGCACTGTGCCTTGCTTGTAAGTAGGATTTAGAATACAGTTTCTCTTAGAGATAGATAGAAATATAGCCAGATAAATCTAGCTGTTTTCTATATTTGTGTCAGACTGTCCTACAATATTGTTTTAAATTATTTTCTTATGATTTCTGAACTCTCTATTATCACTGTGTTGAATTGACAAGTAGTGTATTGTGTTTTTACTTATTATCAAATATTTTAAACATTTTAACTGTGGCTGGTTTGTGTGTAGAGACATTTAAGCTCTTAAGAGTACTTGCATGTATTTGGTGACACTGTATAGGCCACTACTAAATAGCCTTCAAATCTTAGTCACACTTGCCAATTGGATAATAATAACATTGCACAGTAGAATTGGACACCATTTGGTAAGAGCCTTTATAGTAGCTGATAAGAGTAGTTAGTGGCAGGTGGTACTAGCGTATAGTCTGGGCAGAAGGGGACATAGCTAGTGAACCTGTGTCAGCCTTCCTCAGGAGTGTCTGTGTGTTTGTATATAAATCAAATCTCAAAGTGTGTGTGTGTCAGCTGCTTGGGCAGGGACACGAAGCACTGGTTGGACAGAGAGAGTACTGGAGGTTTTGGCTTGACTACTCGACTGAGATTTGAACCCTATAGTTATGCCAATGGGGAGTCTTATTGGGGATCTGGAGAGAAAGGGAGAAACCAGCCCCAGGCTGACTGTGATCTCTTTGTGTTCTTAAGGGAAATTGTACTTTACTGTGTGTGTACTTGTTATCCTCCCAATGTGGATGCTCTTCACTGATGTTAGTAGTGAGGATTAAGGCTCCTTGATTACTGGGTCAGTGTACGGGCATCACAACTTCCACGATGGTATTTGATTTCTCCCCTTCCTTTACCTTACTGCCCAGTGTTCTTGTGGTAGAATTCTATCTATTAATTTAGCTGCACAATATATACTGTTTGCTTCTGTTATATCGCATGGAGCACTATGGACTGTCTTAATTACTGTGTTCATTTATTTTATCAAACGTCCAACTTTTTGGGTTTTATTGACCTTCTGCATTCTATTTCTTTCATTGATCTTAATATGTCTATCTCTCTCTGTTAAATCAAGTAACTCTTAAGTCATTTTCTTCTAAACTGAGGGCACATTTTTTTGTTCTCTATTTACTACGGACATTCTACAGAAAGTTCTATAGCATCTTCCTGTGGCACATTCTCTTCAGCTTCATTCTATGTCATCCATTGCTTTGTCATATCGGAGCTCACTGGCCTATCACTCCTTCACATTGACTGTGTCAGAGTTGCCACAGTTTTCTGTATGGGACAGCATACTGAGTCATAGGAGATGCTCAATTCTCTGTTTTCTGATTTGAATAAAGTTTCACACAAATTAAGAGCATCTATTTGGATGTTAAAGACATTTCAAGCTTATGTTGGTGCTAATATGGTCCCCTGTGGTTTGAGAGTGATGAAAGAACCATGAGAACAATCCAGAAGTTACTTGCCCAGTGAGACAGGTACAACACATTTCTTCTCTCATGTTTGGCAAGATACTGATAAAGTACTATACTAGACTGATAGATATGCAGGAGACTTTCATCTCTGGTTTATATGATAAAATTCAGAAATGTTTTTCTGATGCCAAATTTAAAGACAAAAGGACCAAGTTTAATGAAGGTATTCAAACAATTAAAAGGAGATTGAGTCAAATTTGGGGTGACAGTTTACATTGTGTTCAGCTAAGTGAAATGTTCATTTTAATTTACATCCTGCCAAAAGGCCAAAGCAAAAGAGAAAATATGGTTTCCAATTTGTTTGCTTCTGCTTTTGTGATATTTTGTGATAACTGATGGTTTATTAACTGATTTGGATATAGACTCTAATGAACACAGCACTTCTAAAAGATCCAATTTGTAGTGATCCATTTAGTGAGCCACACCAATGCAATCACAGTTTTGGATGGCAGAATAGGCATGGAAGGAAATATTGATCCATTGTTAGAATTCAACAAACTTTACAAATTGTGTCACCTCCTTGTCGGGCAGTTTGAGTTGCTAACTATTTATATTTTCTGATGTAGTATTTAGGGGTCCACTTCACATGACTGAAAGCTCAAAATACTAAAATTCATTTGACTGAATCCACAATTCTGAATGTTCAAATTACTGAAAAATGATTTGACTGAATTTCAGAATACTGAAAGCTTACAATGGAAAGGTGCAGACCATCCTTGCAAGCTTACAAATATTGGACCCCCCCCCTTAGAATGACACCAGAAAGACAGCAAGATGTTGAAATCAATCATTTTTTGCTCATATTGTGGCATCCTCAATGATGGGAATATGCTGCTCATTGCATGGCTCATACCAGTCTGAGACACATACGGTAGTCTGAAAGCTCCATATTGTCTCTTTCTTTGTATAGACTGGGGAAGTACATCTCACGTCATGTACACCTACATGGACTATGATGGAATCACACTGGTACCGGTGACGTGAGTGCATGTATGATTTGGTTAATCCTGGCTCCAGATAAGAAACTAACATTCATCTTCTCCTTGTTCAGCCTATTTAGAGAGGCATTAGTATATTATACAATGGAGTCCCCTATGATGAAAGTCCTGGGAAGTGTGTGGTCATTGCAAATTGTGTTTGTTGATTGTACACATAACCAACATCACTAGTGTCAATACATATAAGAATTATTATATTAGAGAATTAATTAAATGTGATGCAACCAAAGTTATGTACTGGACAAAATGCCACTACCAGGCTTTTTATACTGGACAAACTTAGAGAATGTTTAAACAATGAATAAATGAAAACTTAAGTGGTATCAGATGTTAAAAAAGGATAACACTCTTTATACACATTAACAAGTGTAATGCTGCTAGATATGTGTTTGCAGGCATTGATGGCGCATTGTATGAAGTGCATGATGTGCTGAATAACAAAAACTGAGAAAACTGGTACTTCTCAGTTGCTTATTTCATCCTGGATTAAATGTTATGTATTAAAATCTAATGTTACAAATCATGTTATTAATTGTTTGATATATATATATATATATATATATATATATATATATATATATATATATATATATATATATATATATATATATATTTAACCTTTGATTTACACATCAATAATTGTATCCAAAAAACACATCTCAAGCTAGGTCTCTCCTATAGAAACAGAAAAATGTCTTACCAAAACAGCAAAACTAACCCTTTTAAATGCCTACCTTTTACCCACTTTATGCTATAGCTCCCAAATTCTCACCAGCCTCAACACTGGACTACTAAACAAGTTAGAAACAACTTAGAACAGGATTGCCAGATTTTCTGCCCAAACTTCTTATAAGTCCCATCACTGTCTCTCACTAAAAGAACTAAATTGGCTAGAATTACCTAACCTGCTTCGGTAGAATCAGTTTCTGATTATTCATTCCATTCTCTACAAACCCTCTTTCTGTCCAACTATCTCATTTCTAATCTCTAATTACCTACCCACTAGAGTACTCCACAGTTCTGAACAAGGCCTACTAAAAATCTACAAACCAAGGACCAAAATGGGTCACCTAGTCTATAGCTTTTCCAAGGCCTGGAATAGCCTGCCACTAGATATAAGATCCCTTGAACATCCCAATCAATTCAAAACTGCTACTAACAAATACCTTCATGAAAAATGGACTTGCCAGTGTATTTATCCCCTGTAAACACTCCCCTATAACCTTCTACTTCTCTTCTCTTCTCTCTTCCTTCCCTTCAATAAACAAACTTACTACTTTATCTTCTTCTCCTATTACATCACTGTACAAACATAACTAGTAAAATATTTCAGCTATGTAACTATTGCACTATTATGTATATAATATATAATTATGAATGTATCCCTCTGATGAATGTATTTCTATGTATTTCACTTGCCACAGTTTAATGTGTGACACTGTAATGCAATAATGTGTGCTACTGATGAATGTAATGTGTGACACTGTAATGCAGTAATCTGTGGTACTGATGAACGTATTTCTATATGTATTTAATATGTAAAATTTATATTTTCTGTTGGAGCTTCTCTACCTGGGCCTCTGCTGAAAATAGGAATTTGTAGCCCAGTCAGATAAACCCGGTAAACAAATGTAAAATAAAATAAATAAATATATATATATATATATATATATATATATATATATATATATATATATATATATATATATATATATTTAACATTTGTTTACTGGAAAAGTCTGACTTGGAATGAGCCAATTTTCAGCAGAGTCCCAGGGAGAAACACTCCACATGCATGTCTTTGTAACATGGGAGGAAACCAGAGCATGACTATAATTAAATTTTAGATTACTTGCTTTGTAAATATATGTATAATTTAATTTTTTAAACACAAGATGGTGGTATTGATTCAGAGCTTTATGTGTGCATAAAGTGTTTTAGAACGTTTTAGAATGTATTAATTAAATATATTTATATATTTTTATGGAAAGGAAGAAGTTAGAGAATGTTTTATGTTTTTATTTATATGTATTAAGAAGTGACAGGTTGTTAAGAATTTTATTTTGAAAGGTTTTATATAAAGGGATAATTATTAAGTATATGTAATTGCATTAAATACATTTGCCAATAGGATTACAGTATTAATTAAGCAAAGGATATATAGGTTAAGAATTGTAACAGGTATGCATTTTCATTTCATCTGAGGAAGTCTCTACGAGACGAAAACACATTTGTGGTACTGACAGCATTAATGGTTTTATTCCGATAAAGAGAATACTGTGGTATGTTTTAATAAACTTCATCTGTGTGGATATAGCAGAGTTGTTGTCAGTTGAATATTGCTCTATTATTCTTTTTAGGAAACCGGAGCACCCAGCGGAAACCCACATGAACTCATGGACATGCAGACTCTGCACAGAAGGTACCCCAGCCGAGAATCTAACTGGAGAACATCTTGCTGTGAAGGCTGTGAGGCAACAACGCAAATCGTGTTTGTGTTGCGTTTTTTTATGGTAATTCAACAAAAAATTGTTTATATTGGTTCATAGCTGATGTGATTGGCTATTGCCCCTACATTAATTCCAATCATGTGATTATTTTTGTAAATTGAAGGGGCTTGTTTATATGAGCAAAACAGGTTCAGTTTCTGTTGCTTAATAAAAACTGGGCAGTTTCCTGGATCTGTATATTTTATTCTTTGTGATACACTAGACACCAGACATTCATCTTTAAAGTGCAACACCAGCACCAGCGTTACTATGGGGACCATGGTGGGGATACACTGGACACCAGGGATTAATCTTTAAAGTGACATACTGGTACCAATGTTACTATGGGTTCCTGGGAGTAGGGGAATATTCACGGAATTTATCTTTAAAGTGCTGCACCAGCACCAACATTGCTACAGGGATCAGGGTGGGGGGATACAGAAAACACCAAGGATTCATCTTTATAATGGCATACTAGCACCAATGTTACTATGAGGTGGGCACTAGATCCCAGGGAATAGTCCTACAACACATTATAACGGGAATGGGGGGAACCACTGAACACCAGGAAATACATTTTATAGTGTAATAATGGCACAATTGGTAGTATAGGGATTGTGGATTGGGGGAACCAGCAAACCCAAGGCATTACTTTGTAAAGTACCATAACAGCAGTGGTATTTTAACTGAAATCAGGGGGTGGAAGGATGTACTAAACTACTAGGTCCTAAAACATATGTACTGTAATGGCCCTAAAGTATTAAGGGGTGAGCACAATCATGGGAATGTAGACAGGGTAGGAACAGGTACAAGGACTGTGGTGTGTGTGTGTGTGTGTGTGTGTGTGTGTGTGTGTGTGTGTGTGTGTGTGTGTGCGCGCGTGTCTGTGTGTGTTGGTCATACCTCTCAACTGTCCAGATTTTTGCAGAATGTCCAGATTTTTCCCTCATATTTTTGGTCTGTTCCTCATAAAATGTGTGGTTTTCTGTCAAATTATTGCGGATTGAAGTCACTAAATAATGACAGACATTTGAGTTTCAGACTTCATATCCTTCAGAAAATACACAATAATGCAAAACCTGTTATTCTAGCAACTTTCTAAGTTTATAGGAGCAAATATTTAAAATCTGTCCCTATTTTGGGGCCTTTGATCCCCCATTATTTCTGGCTTTGCCCAGATTTCTTGCACTGAGAGGTTGATAGGATTGGTGTTAGTGTTTGTGCACTTGTGTGTGTGAGAGAGTGACTGTAGGAAATGCCACTACTTATATGAGCCGCAAGTTAATAGAATGACATGCAGCTATGTCATGAGCTGTGTATTGTGGTACTAACAGAGATTCAAGAAACATACCAATTAGCTGATAGAGGGGTCTTACCTCTTTGTAGCAAGCATATTTCTGAATTACAAATGGGCACATTGCAGGACAAGGGCCTTTCCAGCATGAGCAGTATGGCCCACACTAAAATTTTTAATGACTTCCTGGGTCTCTTACGTAGGAGGCCCAACACCTTGCCCTCCTTGTGTCCAGTATAGGCAGGGTGGGTGAGGAATGAGGAATATCCATTTGGAACATATCATAATATCTCCTCATTTCATGGGTAACATCGGTTTGTTCCCATAAAAATACCTCATTCATCCTTGCTATGGTAAGACATTTTAAAAAAAAATCATCCACAAGAAGACAAGAGTTGATATTTCCTCAGAAAGTAGGGCTTGTGCATCTGATAGGAAGGTAAGTTGTCAACTAGTGTACACAGGCAGCACACTTTTCTAAAACCTTTTATGCAAGCCCTTTCACAAAGTAAAAGCACAAGCCGCTCTCAAATTCCACATCAGCACTCCTTTTAAAACATTAAATACAATGACAAAAAAGAAAAATGCAGATACATTGTCATGAAGTGAACATAAGCATTACACTGAAAAACATATCCCTGCCCATCCCAAAGTAAAACTTTTTGTCATAAAATCATAATTTATTCAAGCAGTACATATATTTTCACAAAATAGCTCCAATTAATTAAATAAAACAAGCAGGTAAAATGGCAGTCTCTGACAAGAAACTTCTAATACTAATAAAAAAATACTGTACTTCTTAAAGTGGAAATACCACCATTAGACAGAAGGTAAAATTATATAACGCTTTCTTAAAATGGCAATGATTGCTTTACAGAGGGGTTCTGCAGGTGGACCTTATCTGCGAGAAACAAAGCTCTAAGTCAGCTGCCGGTTTAGTGAAGCCTCTGAGATGCTTCTCCTTGAGGCAGCAAGAAAACAGTAAAGAAAACATCATTCTGTCTGCTGATTCCCCTCTTTGGAGTTTGTCATTCAGCACTCAGAGTGAAGGTGTTGGGAGGGTGGGGCAGAGCTTTATGAACTTGGCTGGTTGTTGTTTTTGGTCAGGGAAACAACCCATATAGCCTAAAGGCTACTGCAGCAGTTGGAATGGTGAACATCTGTCCTGCTACCTTATGTCCTTGAAGAAGTGAGCGACAGCCCAGCACTAATTTCCAGTACAAACTGCAGATACAAGTCTAACTGTACATGCAGAAAAGGTATGATGAGGGCAGTCCACACCACTGGACCTGAAATCTTATCCACTTCCGACCACCTGACTCTAGCCAGAGGGGAAATAAATGGGGTAATAAGGATTCCTGGGCAGGGACAAATGGGTTGTAGGACACTCTTCTTGTAGGTTTATATGTAAGTACTGGGTTAGCTGCCCTTGCAGGCCAATTTAAGCCTAGCCATTTTCCCTTTTATGTGCTCAAAATAACCTATGCTTTTGGTTATAGACTGGCCTTCCCATCCCATGGTCAATAAATGAAAGTTATGTACTTAACCATAATGGTAGAGCCATGTTATCTGTTTTTCATCCAGTTCAACATATGGGATATCATATCCAACCAGATCCAGTGCTGTCACCAAATTTGAAGCTTCCACAGTTCCCGGACTCTGACTCCTACCCTACCCATAATTCTTTGAACTCAAATCTAATACCTAAGATTGAGTTTGCCCTACATCAAAGGGGTTCCTATTCGATGACCGAAGACGCATTCTTTTGAATGCATCTTGGTCGAACTTGAAAAGACAAAAAGGCAAAATGACGAAGCGGCATGTAAGTGAATTCTTTCCCTGGGAAAGAAATCTCTTGGCTGCGTCTGTTACTTTGCCATTTTTGTCACTGTAGTGTGATCTCGGAGTTGGTATATTTAAGTAGGGGTGCGTGGGGGGCACAGCCCCCCCCCCACTGTATGTTATGTTTTAAGTGTTTTTTGTTTTGGAACAGCAATTTTTTCCCTTGGAAAAAAATCGCTGTTCTTAGCATTTGAGTTTGTAAGCTTTCGCTTACATGGGGTCAATAAATCATTGTTCACTTTTCTAAGCATTTGATGATTTAATATAGACCCCATCAAAGTATTTAGACCTATTTATGAGAAAATAGTAGAGACTAAATCTAAGAATGAAACAGACCAAAGAAAAAGGGCCAGTGCTGTGAGATAGTGTTGGTCACAGACAAGGTGTGGTGTGGCAAGAACTCAATCATCTCAAAGCTCTCTATAAATGATCAATTTGGAAGGGGATGGAGGAAGCGGAGGTTGAACTGGATGAAAAACAGAAAACATGGAACTATCATTATGGCAAGTACATAACCTTCATATCCAATGTTGTCTTTTTTCATCAGACTCAATGTATGGGACAGATTCCCAAGCTGTCTTTGTGGGTGGTATCAAGGAAGGACATTCCTGAGAATGGTGGAGCTGAAGGAGGAACAAGACCTGGAGTGTATGTCCAATTTATAATGAGTAACAAAGGTATGCACAGTGGACCAAGTTGCTACTGCACAAATATCATCAATGAGTAGCCTTTTAGAAAAGGCTGCTGAGGGTAACCACTGCTTAGTCTGAATGAGCCTTCAGTTTCAACTGCAAATTTAAACCCATCTTAGAATAGACAAATGAAATATAATTTGACAGCCATCTGGAAAGTGTAACTTTCATGACAGCTTTGCCAAGTCTAGCTTTTGAGTAGATAAGAAAAAGTTGATCAGAGTTTCAGAATTCTCTAGTCCGATGAAGATAGAACCTAAGTTGATGATGAACATATATATATATATATATATATATATATATATATATATATGTACTCCCCTTTGTTTGAAGATTTGGGAATGAGCACTGGTAAGTCTATGGATTGGTTTACATTACCTATGAATGTCACTTTTTAAAGGAAAGATGCATTAGTTTGGAGAGAAACCCTATCCTTATGCAAAACCAAATGAGGTTTACATGAGAGTGTTTGTACTTCCAAAATCCATCTGCAGAAGTGATTGTGACTAAGAAAATTGTTTTCCAACTCAAATATCTGATATCTATGATGGTCACAGGTTCAAAGGGAGGTTGAGTCAGAGCTTGGAGCATATTAGTAATAACCCATAGGACTGTATCTCTAATGGGAGACAAAATGAATAGCTATAACCGTGTTGAAAGAGTTCAGCAAAAAAAACAAACAAAAAAAAATAGATGGTATGGGAGCAGAGAAAGAAGCCAAGCATTTAGCAATTGCCCAAAAGAAAAAATGTTTTCCACTTAGTGTATAATCCTTTTTCATAGCAGGTTTCTTGGAGGCTGATATAATGTCAACAACAGTATTTAGAGGCCTGGCATCTGTAGTTATTGTCAAAATTGGAGGAACTGAGTGGTTGGTTTTGTGGTAGTCTGATCTGAAGGAGGCAATCTGGACAGTTGCGATAGAACATCTGGATACTGATTCAGTATTTTGGAGGATGTACTAGTAGAGGCCAGAGAAAAGAAAAACATGTTTGTTGGGGCCAGAAGGGGGAAATGAGGATTACTTTGTCTTGCACTGTCAGGCATTCTGAATGAATTTCTTCATATGGGGCAATAAAGAAAGGCATACAGAAAACCAGGGTGCCAGTTGTGGACCAGTTTGTCCATTGGTGATTGTCCCTGTGGAGTGATTAGGGCAAAGTAACTGCACTTCTTGTTGAGGTAGGAGATGAAAAGTTTGCATCAAGGTTGGCCCCAGTGTCTGAAAATTAATGTTGCCACTATTGGATTGAGGGAACACTCTTGAGGAATTAGGATAGATGTACTCAACTTGCCTGCTAGAACATCATAACACCCTGGAATGTGCATTGCTATAAGAAAGTGGCGTGAAGCCCTCTAGACATAAGGGGTAAGGATGAGTTCCTCTTTGCTTCTTGATGTATCAAACAACAGATATGCTGTCTGTCTGTATGGAAATCACACCCTTGGAGGGGGGGGGGGCATCCTGAAGAGCCTGCAATGCTAGGAGGACCACCCTCATCTCCAAGATGTTGATGTGAAGGTTGGCCTCTAAACTAGAATATGTACCTTAGATCAATCTCACTTTGAAATGCGCCCCACATCCTAGAAGAAGGCATTAGTGGTCACTAATGCTGTTGATGGGTCTGTATGACAAGGTCATCTTTCTATTATTGAAGAAGAGGTAATCCACCACTTGATGTGTTGTCTACAAACTCTTGTGAGTCAAATCTTGGTATGTAAAGGATGGAATTTCTGAGACCACTGAACTGCTAGCATCCATTGAATAACTCCAATGTTGTAATGAGCCATCAGAATTATCAGAAATGAGGAAGCCATGAAATCTAATATACATAGTATTAATCTTGCTGGAGGGTGAGGATGATGCAACTGACAATTTGTAGAGCAATCTCAAGGTGGCATATGATAAATTATATCTGTTGTGATGGAAATAATTGACATTTGTGAAATTTCACTGCTATGCCTTGATCCAGTAAACACTGGAGGAGAAGGTCCAGATAATGTACAAAAAAGAATCCTGAATGTAGTAGTTATGAACCAATCATCTAGGCAGGGGACAAGTGCCACACTACAAATGCCATTATCTTGGTGAACACCCCAAGGGCTGTGGTGAGACCAAAAGGCAGGGCTCTGGATTGAAAATGACTGGCTCCTAACCAGAAACTGGGAAATCTCTTGGATTGCATCTTTATTTTTGCATGATAGCAAGCATCCTGAAGATTTATTAAGCACATCCAATCATCCTTACTTAAATGAGGCAATATGGAATTTTGTCAGTTTTACAAATTGGTTGAGATGACTGAGATACAAAATTGATCTGAGGTCCCCACTTTTCTTTGACACTAAAAAGAACCTAGAGTAGACTCCTGATAGTAAGTGGTCTTTGGAGACCAGTTGGATAATTCTATTTTCTAGCAGTTTGGAAATTTCTACTGGTGCTGCTTCCCACTGACTGGGTAGAACTTTGGAAATCATTTTCTTTTTTACAGGATGACTAGAAAAAGGAGTGGAATAGCCTTTAGACATTATATTTTGCACCCACATGTCTTTTATAGTTTACTATTAAAATGAAGGAGGACAGTACAGCGAACATGGGAATGTCGAACGTCAGATGACTGATTCCCGTATTGCCGACCATCATGTCTGCAAGTGCCCATTGCAGCAAATGCTACTGTGCATTTGCTCATACATGGCCGATGTTACAACTACAGATTGCGGTACTGTGCAGAATGGGAAATTTACCCTTTTTGTCATTGTAGTGTGATCATGGAGTTGGAATATATAAGTTGCAGGGGGTGTGGGGGCTTGCCCCCCTGCAAAAATGTGATTAGAGTGTCATGCAGTACTGAACTCGTATGCTACTACTGCTGAAAAGGTGGCAGGTAACTGGATGATGTTATATTTAATAGAGAATTATTAAGGGGGAATATTGTTATGGATAACATTAATAGGGCTATTGCTATTGAACAGCCAAATGTGGGTAATAGTAGTAATAAAGGCGGTGGTAATAGGCAAGATTATTCTTTGGCTTGTACACGTAATAATTCAGTAGATGAAATGAGTATGAAAAAGACTGTTAATACTAATTGGAAATTGTTGATGAATTTTCAAGAGAAGTAATACAATGGGTGAGAGCCCGATTTTTGTAACTAAAAGGGGTAAGTCACTGAAGGAGTATTTTTATAAGAAAATAGAAGTAGTTACAGGTGAAGGTATACCCAAGGGGATGTATAGGTGTGATACCTGTAGTTATTGCCAGCATGTATTAGAAGGGGTAAAAATTAAGCTAGCAGTTAGAGATTATGAAATTAATATTTTAGGAAGATTTAATTGTAAATCTAAATATATTGTGTATATTGTGTTATCTGGGTTATGTCCTGGTTTTTATGTTGGTCAAACCACCAGATGTTTTTTTCTTTAGGATAAATGAATACTTAAAGGCTGTAGACAGACAGGATTCCACTAATGCATTGGCCAGACAGGCTGTTTTATGCTTTTTATAGATTTGCTGCGCTAGATCAAATTAATAATTTTGATGTTAGATTGGATGCAGAAAGTGAACGTGACTAGAAAGAATATTGTTGGCAAGTTAGGCTGAATGCTTGTGCCTTTTCAGGTATTAATGATAGGGAGAATTTTAAAGTTGTACTGAAAAGGAAAGGGTTAGAACATTGAATTACTTTGGGTCATGTGAAGTTTTAACTATTTATCTTGATTGATTTGATTTTGCAACTTGGTCTGATGAAGTTCTGTTTTAGAACGAAAGCACTTACCAGTTGTATTTTGTTTAATAAAAGTGTTTTATTTTTTGAGTCATTTTTGTACTGTTTGATACTGTTTTTATTTTAATTGGAAGGAAGATAAGTGGAGGATTTAATGTACTGCATTAAAAATATTGGGATTCAAAATATTCACACTAGCTTTGAACCAATATATTTTGCGACATTATGACCTAATTAATATTCTGCACTTCACTCATATAAACCGCACTTTTGATATATTTACATTATGAACTTAGAACTTATGATAGTAAACCATCTTTTATTATATCTTAGCAGCCATGAGTTCACAAAGATAAGCATCTCCTGACTTCCTCCAGAAAGCATGGTCAAGCAGCCCTTCAGGAATGCAGTTAGGGCCTCTTGGTAAAGTGTCCATGGAAAACCTGGTCATGCAGTCCACTTCTACCTCTAGGAAGAAGTCCATTGGGTTTATCTCCACCTCTACCACATGGAGGTCTATCATCAGGATAACCCTAGTAAGAACTATGTGACTTGTGAAACCACATCTTTTTCCCAGCCCTCTCTTTCCTGGAGAAGGATTTATGAGATGTTCATAGGTTCATAGGTGTGTACTAAGCTAATAGCCCTGAAGCCTTTACAAGCCTAGCCCATAGAAGTACCCTGGCATCATGCCGCCTGACGTTAGTTCCCAGTGCATCTATCAAGTAGAGCCACTGGAGTGATCCCAGGGTAAACTTTCTATTTCCCATCTACTCATCAAGATTTCTCTTGAAGAGGGGCAGTGAGGTGCTCTGCTTGACATGTATGGGAAGTTTATTCCAAAGCATGGGCAGTCTCTGGGTTATGAACCTTTCCCTTCCAGCACGTTATGTTGGTTGTGGTAATTTGGTTGAGGTCTCTGGAGCATGTGGTGTGGAGGGATTGGGATTTCTTTAGATGTAGCATTTCTAACAGAGCTGGGTCAAACATGGCTTTGTAAGTCAAGCAGAGATCGCCTCTTGGTAGATGATATAAGACAGAGAATAGCTGGAGTTGTTTTGAGTCTGTCCATATAGGAAGTGTTTAAGGCCTAGGATCCTCTTCATGAGGTAGTTTTGTGGCCTTTCCAGCTGCTGCATGTGTCTAGTGAGGTATATGCCAAATGGAACATTATGCTCAGTGATTGGCCTAATGAGGGAAGAGTAGAGAGAGAGATGATGACCTCTTTCTTCCTGGATGCAAAACCCTTGGTAATGAGGAAACCCTTGGTAATGTGGAAAATGAATGCTTAAAGAAGAGAGAGTATTACCATCCTGCTGGCTCCTGATCAATGTGTCTTTCACTTTGGGCCCAAAGAGTGTGGAGCCATCATATGGGACATTGATGAAGGATGTCTTGAAGCCTTTCACAAAATCACAAAGATGCATCCAGACATGCCGTCTTACTGGTAGTCCTGTTTCTGCTGCTCAGAGACACATGGCTACATTGGAGGTTGATTGCAGAGTTGATAGCTGGGAGTCCACAGTCTTCTGGAAGTCCACAGGTAAAATTTCAGAAAGAGATTTGGAAATTTCTTAAGCAAGTCCCTCTGAAATCTGATGACATGAGCTAGGTAGTTCAGTGACCTGAGTCCA
Organism: Protopterus annectens; assembly: GCF_019279795.1. Taxonomy (NCBI): domain Eukaryota; kingdom Metazoa; phylum Chordata; order Ceratodontiformes; family Protopteridae; genus Protopterus; species Protopterus annectens. Next base: position 1,574,164,133 of record NC_056743.1, read on the forward strand.
AAGGTCACTGATGAGGAAATCTGTTTCCTGAAACTGTCCTGTGCCCTAGACTCCCTGCTAGGGGATGGACACAGGAACTCTCTTCAGACAATTCCTTTTTAAGGCTGCTGATAGGAGATTAAACAAAAATTCCAGTCCCTAGAAGTGTTCTTCACCTTAGAGAATGTTGACATCTGTGCGGTTACTAAGACATGGTTTAAAGCCATGGAGAGCACACTGACAGTGCAAGGTTATGATGCCTTCCAAACATGTAGACCAACTACTACACAGACAGGGACTAAAGGTGGAGGTGTCTTGATTTACATCAAAAATAAACCTACCTCAAGGCTGGTCAAGCAGGATAATGCACTTGAGCTACTCCATGTTCAAATTACCATAGGTAAAATCTAATACCACTTCCTTCCAAGCTATAGGTCCCCCTCTATTACCCAGAAAACCCATACCATGTATTTAAACTTACTGGAAACAGTCACTATCCAATCCAATACCATATCAGCATTCAACAGACCTATCTCTAAGTACAATGCCTCCTTTAGTATATACCTAACCAGGCATCTCCAACAAATGGAACATCCACAGAGGTTCCTCACTAAAAGAATACATGGTGTAAGGAAAATGTACTATGCAGACTGCCTCAAGGCCCTACCCTTGTATTCTGCCTCCTACAGGCTGTTGACAGGAGATCTATGCTTGGCATACAGGACACTGTCAGACCCCTCTCTGATGGACCTCCTGCAGATCAGCAAAACAAATTGCACTAGAATTACCTATTCTAAAGACTTAAACATTGTTTGTGCTATAAACAGGCCCTGCTGGAATGACAGGAATGCATCCCAAAGACTACCCTGTCTCTGGAACAGTCTCGCCATCCATGTGAAAGAGTTCCTTCCTAACACAATTCGAGTGTAACTTGGACAATTGGATGGGGTACAGGAAATTCATCCCTGGCTTGGCACTTATTTCTGTAATGGACACGGCAACCTCTAAATGTTTCATCTCTCTATCCCTGCTTACACTTATCAAGGGTTCTAGAACTTGTCAGAGATTTGGGATGCATGGCTAGGCTTAAAAATGCTCTTGTGGTCATTAGCCTAGTAAACACCTATGGACTTATGAACCATGGTATCTATTGCAGGACTTTTACTTCAATGTTTTCTGTCCTTTGGAGATGACAAAATCCTATCAGGGAATTCTTTTAAATTGGTTCCAACACATCAAGGCCCTTCCAAACCCATTGTGCCATGAGGTTCACTAGTGGGTAAACAGGTGGTACCAAAGGATGATGTTGAGCCAGAACCAAAGGCTTCCAAAGAATACAAATTCGTCTGGTGAGGGATCTTCACTGGTTGATCCCCTTCAATGTTTCATAATTTCAAGAATTTCACCAAAGGTGACATCTTCCAAGGGAAACGTGGGAGAGCACTCACCTTCATCTAAGTCTATATCCTTCATGAAGGACTCTGGGGAAGAGTCTATGTGCTTTCCCTTGCATGTTTGTTTCTTGTAAACTGATTCTTTTGGGAGGACAAATGGTTCATAATCAGACTGTCAGCTGATGTAGCAAGTTGTTTCAGAAGCCTGTGGTGCCAACTGTCCCAATTTGGCAGGATGAGGAGAAGATGACATTGCAGGATTTAATTGGGGTTTGGGTGGAGTTGAACTAGGAGAAAACATCCTCTCTTTGGGTGAAAGCAAAACCCTTTCATAAACCCCAAAGGTGTAAACTGCTGCTGGAACTGAGGATTTCCCTGGATCAGAAGAAGAGAGCAAAACCTTGACCTCAATAAGTCCTGAACCTGATCTCTGACCCAAGTTGTCTAGTACTGAAGCAGCCATGGGGAGAGTGAGCCCCGAGAACCTGGGGGTCAAACCATCCCCCCAGAACTTAGCACTGATGCTACAGCTCAAAGTCCCTTCCCAATCCAAAGGTATAAAAGTGAAGAGGACTGGGAGGCTGTAGGTGTCAAAGTTGATTGAATTGTCAGTGCCAATAGAGACGCTTCAGGATTAATTAGATCCAAAACTGTTGGAACCAAAGGATGGACTGCAGCAGGCAAAAGAAGTGGAGGGGCAGTGTGGCCAGTGGTCGGTATTTTCCCTGGAGATGTTACTGACAGACCTCAAAGCTGGCTCTGTGTTTTCAAGAACTTTTTCATCATCCCGTTGACATCATACTCTGTTCAGCTCTGAGATGATCAAGTAACTGTAGCCACTGATGAAGGCCTGTAGTAGTTCTTTTCTTGTAAAACTGGAGAATGTAATTTTGGGCTCACTAGTTTTAGTGAAAACCAGGGCCAGGGAGAGGATGGACAAGATATAGGTGCTTTCAGGTCCAACCTCCTACCCAGTTTAGGTAATAGTCCGAATGGTACTGATGGATCCTATGAACATTTGTTTGTAGAAGATGAAGATATATCCTTTTGTCTACTTTTCTCCATCTCCTTTTCCTCATCTCTGTGTTTGTCTTTGCCTGAGACCTTTTCAGAAGATCTAGCCCTGTCCTGTTTTTCAGCAGGGTAGACAGCAAAGCAAGGTTCAGCAGCCAAGGTCTCTGTTTGAGGAGGGAGGAGATCCTTCCACCATTAAATCTTCATGACGAGCTTGGAAAACTAGTGATAAAGGAAGCACATGACGGACATTCAGTATCCAAATGGGCAATGCCCAGATAATATACACATAACGTGTGAGGATCTTGAAGGGGGCAACATGTGCCCACAGTCAGAGCATTTTTTAAATGTTTGTGACTCAGCCATTATCACTAAAAAATAAACTCTATTATTTCAACTACAGAAAACACAGCAACTATATTCAAAAGTGTATTAATTCTATATCTAAGAGCACAAGCTAAGATAAACACTATCACACAATCTTAACATACTAATAAACACTATCACATGAAAGGATTATGCATTATCTTACTAAAATATCTAAAAAAGAACACTACAAGCAATACTATCTTAGAAAAAAAAACTATCTAACTATATAATATCTAACTGTATTGCCAAACAAGAGAGAAACATCGCATTCTTGGTAGAGGAGTAAAGGGAAAAGGTTTTAGAACTATCTTAATAAATAACTTTAAATGCAACAGATAAGTGAGACCTTGAAAATGTGTCTAGAAGTCTTCGGGTGGCAAATGAGATTTGGAGTATTAGACCAGAGTTCAGAGAATTATAGGCAGGGGAGAAGTCAAAGCCCTGAAAGCATGGGAGCTTCAAATTCAGTGCTATGCCTGGATCTGATGTCCCATATGTTGAACTGGATGAAAACAGACAACACTGGATTTATATATTAGGTCTGATAAGAATAACTGGGATCATGCCATAGATAATTTGAGGGAACTAATGCATGGGTTAAGCATTTAGGAGCTTTGTCCATTAGTAGGGCAGGGTGAAGTTCTGAGGTAAATTTTCTGCTTTTCATCTATAGATTCAAGTTCAACTTGAAAATAGATAGGTATGAACTTTGTTTTATGTCGACGAGGAGTCTGTTCCACAGCAGCAGTATCCTCTGCAAAATATACCTGTCCCTCCAAACTGTTCGGGTTATGTTGCAGAACAGGTTTACATCCCTAGACCAGGTATTTTTTATGTAATTTCATTTGCTAATGTGCAGTAAACTCATCAGTAATGGGTGAGAAGATGCCTTATATGCCAGACACAGGTCACCTCTTAGAAATCTGTAGGATACTGAGTACAGTGACAGGGCCTTAATTTGGCCCATGTAGGACATGTTATTTAAGACTTGCATCCTTTCAGTAAGGTATCTCTGTGGGAACTCCAGTTGTTGCATGTGTCGGACAGAGACATGCCAAAGGGAGCATAATATTCAATGATTGGCCTAATGAGGGTGGAGTAAAGGGGGGCAATGACATAAGTAGATCTAGACACAATCCTTTTGTTTATAAGATGTGCAATATATGACTTTTTTACAATAGACACATGTTGGTCAAAAGGTAGGTCACTGTCCACATAGGTTCCTGAACAACTGGGTAGTTCCTTGGGGTAGATAACTTCCCAAAAGATAAAATAATGCATTTTTTGGCATTTAGTTTCAGACCATGATTATGACACTGGTTATTTATTTGAGATAAACCTTCCTGCAAGATGGCTAAGTCATATGGGAATTCAATGACTGCTCCTAGCTTGCAGTCATCTGCAAAGCCTGAGCCTTTTGGTATTGTTTACTTCAGAAAAGTAGATGCCAAACCGGAGAAGTTTCAGAACAGAACCCCCAAGGGGACTGCACATGGGAATGGTCTCACTGTGGAGGTAACTTCCCCTGTTTTCATTATCTGCATCCTTTCTGTAACCAGTTGGCAATCCAGTAGGTGATGCAGGAGTTTATTCCCAGTTTATTTAGCTTTTATACTATGCCTGAGTGGGGAATTGTGTCAAAAGCTTTTGAGTGGTCAAGGTATGCAGTGTGTACTATTTTGCCTTTATCCATTGCTTTAGTGACCTTTTCAAATAAAATCCACCAGGCTGAGTAAGCATGACCTGTCCTTGATAAATCCAAACTGAGACAGGTCACTATAGCTTGGATGATTAATTCCATGATAATTCTTTCCATGGCTTTGCATATGATTTATTGGTCTGTAATAGGTTCATAGGTTCATAGGTAGGTACTAGGCTATCTGCCCAAAGGCATTTATAAGCCTAGCCAGAACGTGATGGCTTTTGCCACCCCCTTAGATTAGTTCCCTGTGCCTCTGTCCAGCAGAGCCACTGAAGTGATCCCTGGGGTAAACTTTCTGTTTCCCATCCAGTCATCAAGGTTTCTTTTGAAGAGCATTAGCGAGGAGCTCTGCCTAATGTAGATTGGGATCTTGTTCCAAAGCATGGGAAGTCTCTGGGACAGGAATCTATCCCTCCAGCACATTCTATTTATTGTTGTGGTGAGGTTTAGATTCCTAGAGAGTGTGGCTCGAGGGGATAAGGTTTTCTTTAGGTGGAGCATGTCCATCAATTCTGGGTTGGACATGGCCTTGTATGTCAGGCAGAGATCATCTCTGAGTAGGTGGTATGCAGCTGGAGTTTCTTCACTTGAGCTGCATAGGGCATCTGTTTGAGGTCAGTGATCCTCTTGGTGAGATACTTTTGTGGTCTTGCCAGCTGTTGCAGGTGTCTTGTAAGGTACATCCCAAATGGGGCGTTGTACTCTATGATGGGTCTGATGAGTGATGAGTAGAGGGGCACAATAGCCCTTTTGATCTGGATGCGAACCATTTTCTGATTAGGTGGGCCACGTAGAAGGATTTTCTAACCACTTTGGCAATGTGATTATCAAAGGTGAGATTACTATCTACTTGGGTCCCCAGATGCCTTATTACGACCTCCATATTTAGGGGACTAGCACCTATGTGGTAGTTTGTGGGAACTTTGTTTTTTCCAAAGGGGATGACTATGCACTTTTTGGCATTTACCTTGAGACCATGATTTTGACACCAGGTATCTGTCTAAGTGAGACCCTTTTGGAGGATGTCTGTGTCAGCCGGAGAGTCAATTATAGCCCCTAGTTTGCAGTCATCTGCAAACTTGGTCAGCCATAGTCCTCCTGTGCTTGCCTGCACCTCTGAAAAGTATATGCTGAACAGGAGGGGTCCTAGGACTGAGCCCTGGGGAATGCCACTTGTAACTGGTTTAGAGCTGGACCTAGCTCCTGCAACTCTTACCATGTGGGTTCTGTCCATGAGCCAGTTGGCAACCCATCTTGTGACGTAGGGGTTTATGTTCAAGCTGGTAAGCTTGTCTATAATACCAGAATGGGGAATGGTGTCAAAGGCTTTAGCAAGGTCTAGGTAGGCTGTGTGTACCACCTTTCCCTCATCTATAGCCTTGGTAACTGTTTCAAAGAAGTCCACCAGGTTTAGGAGGCATGATCTCCTCTTAACAAAGCCGAACTGGATAGGGTCCAGCGTTTGGAGGTTCCCAATGTCTCTGTTAATGAGTTCCATGATGATGCACTCCATAGCCTTGCAGACCAAGCTAGTCAGGCTTATAGGTTGATAGTTCCCAGGGTCTGTTGTGGCTCCACCTTTGTGGAGCAGAATAACCATTGCTGTGTGCCACTCTATGCGTACGTAGCCCTGGATCTTTGGATGGTCCTACCTTATGCAGGAGTATGACTGTAGCTGTTCTCCATTTGCTTGGTGCAAAACCTGTATGGCGGCTGAGACTGAACAGTGTTGTTAGGGGTGTGGCTAGTATCATGCTTTATGCTATTTAAAATGCATCCAGAGATATTGTCAGGACCCATCAATACAATATTTTTAGTTTTTGATAGTACATTTATGACTTTGTTTTGTGTGACAGCTGGAAGTGAGCCAGTCTGAGTATATTAGGGGAGAGATGGGTAAAGTTACAGCTAAATTTGTTGGCCAGTAGGTTAGCTATATCTTCAGCCTCAGTGTACGTAACATCATTCACATTCAGCTCAACCCAGTGATGTGTTGTGCCTTTGAGATTAGGAATATAACTAAAAAATGCATCGTGATTGTCTTTGGCTTGGGTAGCTATTTAAGCTTCAAACTTGGCTTTGATGGATTTTATTAAAATCCTGAGTTGTTTGGTTATTTCAGTGATAAGGGCTCTAACATTCTGGGAATAACTCTTCTTCTCTTTGTCAAAATTATTTTCCTTTTATTAAACAGCTTGTTGAGATTAGGGTGACCCATGTGGGTTTGTTACTGAGGTTTGCCCTGCACTTGTTCTTACAGGGTACAGCTGCATCTATGTAACTACAGGAGAAAACCAAGTACTGAATAATTGAAATGGTGGTGCAACTTTGAGAATACAATTGTAAATAAAGGTTCATCTTAATGTTAACTACATGTATGTTATCTAATATAGGACATTAATTATTTCATCCTGAACAATTCCAAAACATATCTAAGTAGAACTGTAAATTATTTCTTATGTGTGATGATGTGAGGTATTGGCAGCTATGCCAGGAGAAGTAGGGAAGTGGATGTATAACATATGCCAGCACAGCCATCTGGAATTTTGTAAAGAATTATATATCATTTCTATATCAAACTGATTTGTACAGATACTTGTGCAGAAAAACGTATTTATAAAGCTGCTTATGTAAAAAAAATTGCCAACAGTGTGCCTGCTGGACAGAAAAAGAAATATACATTTATTATTGTAACTGTATAAATGTATATGTTTTAACAGAGGATACTGTAAGAGAAGAAGTTAATCTCAATCCACCTGACTTTGGAAAATAGTAAGAAATTTAATTACTTAATTTAGGCCATAAATATTGTATCTTACAGTTCTCAATACAGCCAGAGATAAAAAGTATGTACTAGGAAGCTTTCTGCATTGACACTGGTGTGAATTAATTGCTACTGTGGAAGGGCAGAGGTTTGAAATTGCCTTATGACTTCCAGGAGCTGCAGCAGATCTTAGCAAGCCTCTGTGTGTGTGTGTGTGTGTGTGTGTGTGTGTGTGTGTGTGTGTGTGTGTGTGTGTGTGTGTGTGTGTGTGTGTGTATATGTGCGTGTGTATTATTGAGATATATATATATATATATATATATATATATATATATATATATATATATATATATATATATATATATATATATATATATATATGTACTAAATGCGGACAGCTTCTAGCCAAGGGGTTTGCATGGGAACCAGAAGTCAGATGACCAGATGTATGTGTTGTCATTCTGTAATCCATCACTAAAATAATTTTTAATACTAGCTGAGACTGAAGTCTCAGAGCAGTCTGTTCTTGTACCCTGACAAGGCAGGACCCCTCACCTACTTCATCTTACCTTGCTCTAGTAAGTAACCACAGAAAAATAATTCTTTAGATCAGTCAGGAAAATATAGTGAGATTAGTCAAGTATTGTTTTTCTGTAACTGTGTGAACCTGTTCACCTGTGTTATTTTTAATATTTCCCGTGAATGAAACTCTGGTGTTTAATGTAAATAGATATTTAGTATTTTCATGTTTTTATTATTTATTATTAAATATATTTAAACTTTTCATTATGGCTGGTCCTTTCAAGAATATTTTAACCTATGACAGTATTTATATCTATTGGTGACACTGTGGACACTCCTGAAAGCCTGGCTGTTTAGTCAACATTACCATTTGTATTAATAATAATTTAACTCAGTATAAGTGGGTACCCTATAGCTGGCATTGGGTTGTCTTTTGGCAGTGTAACTACCTTATAGTTTGGGCAGAAGGGGGCATAGCTAGTAAATCTGTGTCAGTCTTTCCCAGGTGTGTGTGCATGTGTGTGTGTGTGTGTGTGTGTGTGTGTGTGTGTGTGTGTGTGTGTGTGTGTGTGTGTGTGTGTGTGTGTGTGAAAATCAAATCTCAAAGTGTGTGTGTGTCAGCTACTTGGAGCAGGGACACAAAGCACAGGTTTCACAGAGAAGGTGCTGGAGTACTTGGCTTGGACACTTAGATGAGATCTCAACTCTATAAATGTGCCAGTGAGAGAGTCTTATTGGGGACCTGGAGGGAGACAGAGAGAGAAACCCAGACCCCAGACTGAGTCTGTTCCCTGTGTGCTGTTAAGGGAAATTGTGCTTGATGTAGAGAACTGCATTGGGAAATATTGAATGTATCTATTTTTGTTCCAAGTGAACATCCCTCTCCAGTGCCAGTGGTGAGGATTCAGGCTCCTTGATTACTGGCCCAGAGTGGGGATATCACATGTAGTACAGACCTTTCCGATGATTATTTGGACATGAGGATGCTGCTTTAACAGCCTTGATGTCAGTCTCTTCTGGATGTAGATTGATATACCTCCACCTTTTTCCCCTCCTGTGCAGTAGTTGATCTAAGTATGTGGAAGGCATTATAGCACTGCACAGCTGGAGTGCTCTCTGCTATTTTAAACCATGTCTCAGTCACTACATAGATATCATCATCTTCCAGGTTGAGAAGGGCTTGTAGGGACTGGAGTTTCTTTTTCAGGCTTCTAGCCCTGATTAGTAACACCCCTCATATTTTTCTTTGCTTACATGACTCTGTCATAGTTCATGCCTTGTTACACGGGAGATGTTTGCTCTCACCTCCGATGGACTGAGTCAGCCCAATTTGATAAGGTAAAGGAGTCTCAGAATGGGTCCAGTGGAGGGGGAAAAACTAAACACTGAATTATTTAAATGGTGGTGAGACTTTGAAACTGCAATAGTAACTAAAGGTTTGTCTTGAAGTTAACTATATCCATGTTATCTAATGTTTGTTTGTTGTTAGTCTTTCGGCTTTTCCTGGTTAGGGTCGCCACAGCGGAACTCCGGCCCACTAATGATTGGCAGTAGATTTTCACGAATGCCAAGGTGCCAGCTCAACGTCCAACCTTCAATGAAGGCACGCCCATTTACTCATGTCTTTTGAATGCCCACCCAACCATGGGGAGGACATGCAGACTCCACACAGAAGGTACTCCCCGCACTCCAGCCAAGAATCAAATGGGAGAACCTCTTGCTGTGAGGCAACAACGTTACCGCTGCACCACCGCAGATATCCATGTTATCTAATATAGAACATTAATTATTCTTTCCTGAAAACTTCAAAGCTGAATAGTACATATCCATCATAATGCACATTTCATATCAGCTTTTCTCCAGGGAACATGCCTCTAGGAACGCCATACTTGAATATATATATAAATATATATATATATATATATATATATATATATATATATATATGTCTTAGGTCACAAATCCTTGGAGAAGATGGAACACAAGTATTCTGTCTTTGTTGTGTATATGCAGGATCGGCATTGTAACACGGTTCTATATTATATCAGCTATGTATAATCGACCCAAACACTTTGAAAATCCAAAATGCCGAACACATGGATCAGCTATTTTTTTTCCCAGGGAAAAAAATCACTGATCCATAAAAAATAAATAAATAAATAAATAAATAAACAAACACTCCCTACTTAAATATACCAACTCCGAGATCGCACTACAGTGGAGGAAATGGCAAAGTCCCGAAAATGACCCAGTGATTTTTTGCCCTGGGAAACAAATTGCTGTTCTTTTCTTTTGGAATTTCGCCATTTCTGGTAAACATGTTCGATAAAACAGCATTCGCAACTTTAAGCGTTCGCTTAGATAATAGGTACTCTTGTGACACATAAGACTGGGATTGCAACTATGAGATCTCTAATGTAAAAGTGCAGAGAGGTTTTCCCTCTGCAGAAACATACACTAGATATGTTTATTGCTATACTGGAGTTCAAATGATTCAGCAATACTTCAGTAGGGTGGGAAGAATTTTCCAGACTTTGTTAACATGATTTTTTTAACTTCAAGTAAAGCTTATATAAATAATGAAACTGTTCAAACAAGCCTTGGTCAATGTGTAAAACAATTATACTCATTTGCAGAAGAAAGATTATAAAGAGCAAGGCAACAAACTACTTTACAGTTTTAAAGAAATGAGGATAATAAACAAGTCCTAGTGTCCTGTCTTACCGGGGTCTCTTTTCCTTCTGTTATGCCCCTTCTTTTGTTTCTAGACTTGTATTTGATTTTTGCCCTTTAAGAGATTTTATTATATGCAAAGTCAATGCTTTGGGGTATTGTCTTGACATAAAATCACATGGCAAACTATACTTGCAATCAAGCTCAGAGACATTGCTCCTACTTCATGGTTAAAAAAGAATGATAGCTTACATGGTGCGAATGATGGTAGTCTAACACAAATACACAGGTAAAATGTATTACAAACCGTATCAAGCAGCTGTATATGATAATACATTAATTATTTCTCATATGTGGCGGTATGCTGCTGCGTGACAAGATGATACAATAATAAAGTACAGAATTGAAGATCACCAAGCTTTGAAATCATGAAGTCATGCTTGTTTTTCATCTAAAACTAAAATGAAAAAAAAAGCATCTATCACAAGAAGAAAAAATGTCTGTGTTTTCATGCCATACTCCCCTTCATCAATAAGTTCATTCCATAGTCTCAATAATTATTTTTTTTTCTTTCGTTGTTCCTCATTAGAACTGGGCCCACCACTGATTTTACCTTCAGGAATAGAAAATCTGAAATCTTCATACTGGACTGACTGGTAATGAGAGCCACAGTCTGAGAACACCATGTGGGCCTTAATTGTACCAGGCGCTTTCACTTTTTAATTTGTTATTCTCTGGAGAACTTAGGAAGGAATGAGATTAAAAGAATATGTACAATAATTTACACTCTGTACAAGTTAAATCTGGCTAGAAGCATCTTTACATATAAAATATCTCCATTCTGGTGAAAAATGCACATATTCAGGAAGCCATATAGTAGCATAGGTAGTGGCCACCATAACTTTAGGTTATAGTGTAATTGAGTACAACCAAGATGCGCAGTTGCAAAGCTCATCCACAGCCCACCTCAGTGGAGATGGTATTGTCACACTGTATGTAACCAACCCTGCAGAACTATGGAAAATGAATAAATCAATATATATTTTATTTACTTATTAAAATCTACAGAACTAGAGAAAATGAATAAATCAATATATACTTTATTTACTTAATAAACCCTAATTATTATGGAGGTTATTATTTTTTAAGCATGCTTTCTCCTCTCATTTGCAAAGTACCTTTTTCTCTTTCATAATGATGAAAACAAAAAGCATTCTCAAAGACCGTATGGGTTCCTGTGATTAATTTCCAGGTATGTGATACTTAAGTACAATTACATAACAATTACATATGTAAAAGTATTGTTTGTTGTTTTCATTTTCGTAGTTCAGTTGGATATAACAAGTACAAGTATTTGTTATTAAGATGTCCTGCCTGCACATACTGACAATCAAGACAGGAACGCCTGTCAATCATGAAAGAAATGCCCAAACCTCAGTGAACCTTGCTGGAGGGTACTCGATTACACTTCAGCCTAACTTTTTTCCAAACACAGTACCATGCACGCCCTTTGAGTTTCCCTTTCCCATGAATGGTTTCATATCTCCAGCTTATTATGGAACTAGAATCTCTCTATTTCATTAGTGCAAAATTTATTGCTATACAAAACTGTCAGACCAAGGCATTGCTAATTTCATTATTTCCTGCGCTTGCATCTCGATTACTAATGAACAGTATGTTATGATCTTGCACATGTCATACAGACATACTTACTTTCCAGTTCTGCATAGTCTTCTGAACTTTGGAGCAAATGTTAAACCTGGCAATAAATATCTCCATGATTTTGATCAGCTTAGTTTAGTTTGAAGTTTAGCATGTTAATACAACAAATGATGTTGATTTGCAAATAGAGGATACATGCAAGGAAATGAAAGTTATGTACTTACCATAATGACAGATGTGGAATAGTTAATCCATTGCTGGCAATAGCATGACTGATACCATCATGTATTAAGGCAGCTTGGCTCATAAAACTTTTTCTAGCTATCAAAATCCCCACTCCATCCTATAACGTACCATGATGCATTCCCCTCTTGATCTGCAGTGAGCTGTGCAAAGCTGATAAACACTTACTATCATGGTTCTAGACCTACTACACCACAATAATGGAAGGAGTGAGTATGGTACCAAGAATAGATCTGTACTTCCTTAAATGTATGTCTTTCACATCTGGTAAGAGAAGATCTACCATTTGCAACAACAAGATGGAATCCCAAGCTAATTCTCCTAGGCAGTTACTTTTATGAGAAGATGCCCCTCATAATAGTGGCTCCAAAGGTTCATAGGTAAGTACCAGGGTAGCTGCTCTTGCAAGCCATTTTAAACCTAGCCAATTTCCCTTTAAAGATGGGAATAAAACCCTGTACCTTGTGTCTGTGAGGTAAAAACCTTAACTATAATGCCAACCCTCATCTCCCCAAGACTCTTTTGACCTTGTTAGAGCATTTGAAACCCAACCAGAGATGTGACAGATTCAAACTCACAAACTCTTGTCTTCCAAGATGAACACCTCACTGTCTGAACTATATGACCACAGTCCTTTATAACACTAGCTCCAAATGACGCCATGGAAATGACTTGCAAATGTGTTGAAAGCAGACTAAGCAACTGCCGTATAAATATCATCCAGAGATGCAGTTCTGAAAACTACTGTGTATAAAGTAGCTGCCCTTGCAGATTGAGTGTTTGTATTAGAAGGAAGAGGCTTACTCTACTAACAGAAACAAAACTGAATACAGCTGGTCAGCTATTTGGCTATTGTTATTTCTGAAACTGCAAATGGAGAAAAATGTTGATTTGTTTAGTAGCCTTTATGCACATTTCGTTTCCAAGAGGAAGTTATTTGCACTGCTGTAGCAGGAAAGGGTAGATTACCCAGTACAAGAAGTGATGCAACCATGTAGTTAATGGAAGGTGATGATTGTCCAGGAATAGCCTGACTCATGGGCAAAAAAGAAGGGACCTGAAAAGATGCAATGGTAGTGATAGCTCCAATAGCTGAAGCAGTAACAGGAGAAAACATTTGCTGAGGTTAGTGTGGAGCTAAGAGAATGATCTTTGTCTTGTGTTGTTTGGCTTTCTGTGTAAACCTTACCATCAGAAAAAAGATGGAAAAACATATAGGAGTAGAGGAATGTGTCTGGATGGGTAGACTCTTGGCTGCCTGCAATGGATGGATTGGAGAAAAGCTAGAAACATTTCCATACCATGAAGGAGATGAGGGACCAGTCATGAGGTATCATCTGAGTCGATTCATAACTGAATTGATGTCTCCTCAAATATGACAGACTATTAGAAAAAAAAAATCAACAACATAGTCCATTCACAAAGTCTCATGTCTTCTCATCACAGGGGATACCAGCTGGATCCTTCTGGCACAGCTCTGCCATACTGTCATAGTGCATGGTTGTCATGGTTTGGGGTTGGCAATATGGAAGAGCTTGAAGGATTATAAGGACTGCCTTTATCTCCAGTATGTTATGTTGGTTGGTCTCTACAAGGGTCAGATACCTTGGACAGTTTGCATCCCAGAATGTCTTCTACCCAAGGGCAGAATCAGCAGTGATGAATGTCATCATGGGAGGGGACTTTGAAACTGGGATGCCCTTTATAAGTTTGAGCAGCTGCATCCACCATCACAGCTTAAGTGCTTTTTACATGCTGCTAAAATCCACACCAGAAGGGACATGGGACCTGACTGGTAAGCCCACTGGACCTTTACGGTACACTATAGTACTCTATCTGACTGCTAAGCCCAATAAATATTTAGGGTGCACTGTAGTACTCTCCTGTAAAACCCCACTTAGAATATCATGGAAATGGCAGCTACTATAAACTCGATGTCTTGAAACAAAGATGAGCAGATGGTTACTGGGATTCCATGAGCAGAAAAACATTTTGTAGCGAGCACTTACACCTAGTGGGCACCTGCGGTCCTTGATCTATTTTTTTTTTTTTTTTTTGTGGCACTAAAACAATCTACTCTTTTTGGTCAGGCAGCCCATTTTGTAGAAGGCTGATCAACTTCCACATTACACCATGTTTCTGAAGGGGTAGCGGGTGGAGTGTCAGGCAAGGGCAATGATTGAAGACATAGCCAGCCATCTGTCCTTGGTGAAAACTTGCCAAGCAGAAAGTTGGAGAAACAGTTGGCCCTCAACTATCCCCAGAATGGGAATGTCATTCAAGGTTTCAAAGCTGCTGCTGCTTCAGATCATGCAAAGGAAAAATCATGATCCTCCTGTAACTGCAAAGAACTGCTTCTTGGAGTACTACCTTTCTGGAAGTTTCTAATAGCATCTGAATTTCCCCCAGACTGTTATATGTACTTTTCATTTCCACCATTCCTAAAACATGTCTGGCACAGGTTCCTTTTCAACTTAAAGTACCAAAGGTGGATGAAATTTGACTCAAAAACAGAGAAGATTTTATCCATGTCTTCAAGTGTGCCTTAATGGCAAGGCCAAATATTGATGGATACCCAAAGAGGGACTTCATGAATGCTGTATTTATGTTTTTCGCAAAATATGTGACAAGAGATCCACTACATTTCAGTGCTGGATCCTGCAGCTAAGGTCAGACCTTTTATGATGTTATGCATTACCTTCATCATTAGGTTCCTGATGCTGAAATAGTAGCTCACTATGTCAATAATGTTTCCATAACAGGTCCATTGAACAACGCTTCCAGTGACTAATGCATTTCATTTAACTGGTTTCACTGGAATTCAACTAAATGAGCCAGATAGCTTAATGGCTTAATGACTTCATAGAATATGTATAGGTGCATGAACTCACTTCCCAAGGCATTCCATTATCCAGAACTCCTTATCTGTAAAAGGGGCTGCTGGATTATGGTGAGTTGGTGCCCTTATATGTGAGCTGCTGCAAATAAGTTGTTTAGTTTGGTAGTCTCTGACCAAAAAATCTGTTTTCTAGGGGCCTGGAAAATAAAGTCAACTTTCCTGGGCACTGGAGCAGTCATATTAGGCTATTCCCATACTGCATTGGTTACTTTTAGTCCAGCAGGCAAAGGAGGGACTACCCATTAGAACTGTTAGATAGACCATAACACCTTCTGCAGTGTCCATTGTGGGGAAGACATGAGGTCACTGGCCATTCCCCCTCTCTGTGTCATTATTTCCAAGATTTCCTCACATTTGGATTCATCAATATGGTGGTAGCAAAATGGTCATCCTACTTTGCATTGACATATGGGTACAATACTCTTTAGGGAAATCAGTGTAGTTCCTCTTTTACTTTGCTGTCATTCATTTCTTCAGTGGGGGGTGAAGACAGGCATATAGGGACTGATGCCATTAAGTATGTAAAAGGCCTTGAGCCTTCCTGTCCTTCTCAACGCTGATGGAATGCTCAACAGCAGTCAGACACCAACACCAAAGAATATGGCTCTGAAAAATGCACCACAGGCCCAGGCACTGAGACTGGCTCCAGCACTGACATCAACACTTTAAGGGCCAGTGCTGGCAACCTTACAATTAGTGATTGAAGAATGGTTTAAACTTGGCTGAAGTACAGTTAACATGCTGTATCTGAAAGGTACATCACATTGAAAGAGGTATTACAGAATCTTTTCTTACCCCCTAACAGTGCCACTAGATTCTACAAACCCAGTGTAGTTAAATTCAGGAAAGAAGGGGTGAATTTGACTCTGGGAGTAAGAGGCCCAGTGTCCAAAATGTTAGAAACTTCTCTGTTGTCTCTATGATTTCACATACTCTGAGGATTAGATAACCATTCACTGTAAACACAGGTGCCATATATTGTAAAATTAGTTTGGGCACAATATTTTTCATCTCTTTAAAATTAGGTTCCGGAAATAGAGAAGAAAGAACTTGTTTGTGGTACAAAATGCTATTTTTCTTAGGAATGGGAGTCGCAACAGGTATCAGTAAAGTCAGTACTAAAGAGACAGAAGCCTTCAATTCATCCTGGCCTGAAGGGATTTTCTCATACATGCATAGTAGATGACTGTTGCAATGTTATGTTTGTTGTAGTAAAATTATCACCACTCTCCCTGACAGTGCAGGCAATTTTGACGTTTATCATCCAGAGGGTTCTTGCAAGAGTATTTATGGAACACACAGTTTATTTCTACACACTAGGTGAGACCCAATGACAAAGAAAAATAAATCAGTAAGTGTGGGGACCTACCAAGAAAAATAGGGTACATCCCCAGAATATAAAGGATTTTTAAAAGAGGTTATGGTGAGGTGCTGAAAAAAGTAGGTCCAAAAGGGCAAGACCAAGAGAGCAGAACTAGTTTCGCAAAGGTAACAAATGAGGACTACATATATAAAAAGAACACTGAACGAATGCAAGAAATAAAGAATTAACAGTGTACACAGAAAAAAACAATATTTGTTTCTCAAAAATTGAAGAGGTAGCCTGGGACCATTTACTACATTTAGTATGTGTGAGAAGCAAACCTTCATCAAGGATAAATACACCTCTAGACTGTTTAGACAGGAAATCTCCATGGAGTTACTCCAAGTTCAACTAACTGTGGGTAAGACCCCCCCCCTCCCTTCACGTCATCGTTAGTTATAGGCCCCCTTCAATGAACCAAGATACACGCTTCTTATTTTGACCTACTTGAGTCAATGAAATTATGACCAAACACTTTAGTCATGGGCGATTTTAACTATCCTTCCATTGACTGGGAAACCTACACGAGTCAAAGTACTGCCCAATAGCTACAGGACCCAGATATCACGAACTTGATAGAAACAACTTGAGGTAATCAGGAACTTTTATTTCACATAGAAAATAATGAATAAAACAAGCGCTTTCGCTCGGTCAATACCGAGCTTCTTCAGATTTTTTTTGTATTCCTGATTACCTCAAGTTGTTTCTATCAAGTTCGTGATATCTGGGTCCTGTAGCTATTGGGCAGTACTTTAAACCTACATGAGTACCAACATGCTCACACAAAGGTTCCTGGCCTTTGTTAACAACTAATGCCCTGGAAAAAATAGCATGCAACCCCAAAAGGGGCTCAAATATTCTCAACCTGCTCCTCACCAGCATGGTTGATCATTGCATGATCACAAATCTAGGACCCTCACCGGTTAAATCTGATCACAAATCAGTCACATTTGAAGCAGCTACAACACCTGTATCCCTCTTATGTGAAATCAGGCTAAAAAGTTTCATCAAAGCTTATTATATCCTCCTAAGGGATAGCATAAATATTTTCCATGCTCTTGTTCCTACAGATGGCATTGACAACTATACTAGGATATATACAAATGTACTGACACATCTGTACCTGATAGGATCAAAACAAGATCTTCCAGAAAAAACAAGCCTCCCTGGCGGACATCTAGCATTAATAACTTATACAAGGGAAGAAGCCGCTGTCTAAGAATAAAAAAGAGAGGTCCCAGCACTGGAAGAACATCTTCCTCTGTTTGAACAAACAAATAAAACAAATTGTAAAATCCTCTAAGGGCAACTTTGAAAAATATTTAGCAACTATAGCTAAGGATAACCATAAGGAATTCTTTAGCTATATCTATAACCTAAAAGGTAGGACCCAGACGTGTGCTGAACTAGCTGTGGATGGCATCACATACAGTGATCCTGCAAAAACAGCTAACCTATTAACTGACAGGTTTGGCAAAAAATTCACCCTCTTGTCCCTTTCAAGCATTCCCTCTACATCTCATCTACCTTGCATCTCCAATGAGCAAGTCATTAATGCTCAATCCAGGGCCAAAAACACAGATTCTATGGGATTGGATGGCATCCAAGGTTGCATTTTACATGGTCTAAAACAAGAAGTTATGTACTCACCATAACGTTCGATGTATGTAGTCCATCTCACCTCACATTCTTACCCGTGGGTTCGGAGCCGAATATTGGCTCCGACTCGGCCAAACTTTTCTAGCTCGAAGTCTTCTATTGGCTGAGCTAAGCAGGTATCCCATGCTGCACTGCTCCATATCCCCAGATCTAGTTTGCTGCGAACACTCATTCATACCCCATGCATAACAACATCCAAGTAAAGAAGAATAAGCTAAAAGTGAAGGGAACTCTGTAAATCAGACCTAACCTCCAGATCCTCCAGGAAGGGGAAAGGTGGGAGGGTAAGTAAGAATGTGAAGCGAGATGGACTACATACATCGAACATTATGGTGAGCACATAACTTCTTGATGTTATGTAGTCCAATCTCACCTACATTCTTACCAATGGGACAGCGTCCCTAGCACCTATATCCTGGGAGGCTCATAGGAAGATACTCCTGAGTACTGTGTAACCAAAGGAAGACCTGCCCCTAGATACCACGTCCAACTTGTAATGAGTAACAAATGTGTGAGGAGAAGCCCAAGTAGCTTCCGCACAAATATCATCCATAGACAATCTGGCTTGATAGGCTGTAGATGTAGATACAGCCCGAATAGAGTCAGCCTTGACCGGAAACGGTAGGTTTTTACCTCCTGCAGAATAAGCGAAAGAGATGCAACTGGAAATCCATCTGGATAGGGTGATTTTGGAGACAGGGGACCCAATTTTGTTTTCCGAAAAGGAGAAAATAGTTGATCAGATTTTCAGAGATCTTTAGTTCGGTGCAGATAGAAACATAACTGTCTATGTACATCCAATTGATGAAATTTAAATTCTGCCTTGTTTTAAAAATGGGGAAAAAATACTGGCAACTCAATAGATTGATTAAGATTAGATATGGATGCCACTTTAGGAAGAAAGGAAGGGTTTGGTCTAAGAGAAACCCTGTCCTTATGAAAGATCAAGTATGGAGGTTTGATAGAAAGGGCTTGAATTTCTGAAACTCGCCTGGCTGAAGTGATGGCCATTAAAAAGGCAGTTTTCCAGGTCAAGAATTTTAAGTTGCAGGTAGCTGAAGGCTTGAAGGGTGGTGAAGTAAGGGCTTGCAGGACAAAATTTAGATCCCAGGGCATGATAGGTTCTGAGACCAGAGGACGGAGTAATAGAGTGCCCTTCAAGAAAGCTTTACAGAGTCTGTGAGCCATCAGACTAGGCTCATTAGCAACATGAAAGTTAGAAATCGCTGCCAATTGAACTTTAATGGTAGCTGACACTGAGCCCTGATGGAAAAGCATAGACAAAAACTCCCAGACTGAAGCAATTGGGGCTGTGTAAGGGTCAATTCCTTGGGTATGAGCCCAAACAGAAAACCTCTTCCATTTGTTAGAATAAATCTTCCTAGTAGAGGGCTTATGAGAGAAAGATAAAATATGAACTACCTCAGGTGAAAAGTGATGAAGCCTAACTAACGACTGAAGTGGAGTAGCCAGGCTGTCAACTGGAGGGTCCACAGAGAGGGGTGGAACTGTCCCGACATATGTGTCAGTAAATCTGGTTGTGGGTCCAGAATCCAAGGTGTGTCCACAATGTAGGGGTGGAGAAAAGGGAACCAGACTTGACAAGGCCAGTGTGGAGCAATCAGAATCATTCTGCTTCCCAAGGATTGCAGTTTCTGAATCACTTTTGATAGCAAGGGAAACGGAGGGAAAGCATAAAGCAGACCGGAGGGCCAATCATGAACTAGAGCATCCCTGGGTGACTCCCCCTGTGGGGGGAATCAGCGTGAAGTAGCTGCTGCATTTGGCATTGAGAGGGCTGGCAAAAAGGTCACAGCAAGGCTGACCCCATCTGCTGAAGATTCGTTCTGCAACTAGACAATTCAGGGACCACTCGTAAGGCATCAGAATAGCTCTGCTTAGCCTGTCCGCTATCACGTTGGACTTCCCCGGAATGTGTGTTGCCACAAGAAACCGTTGGGAAGATACTGCCCACTGCCACACTCGCATGGCCTCTCTGCACATGGGGTATGATCTGGTTCCCCCCTGCTTGTTCAGATACCACACCACTGGCATGTTGTCTGAGTGTATTGCAATAGTCCCTAGAGGTAGAAAGCTCTGAAGTGCCTGCAACGCAAGTAGCACCGCCCTCATCTCTAGAACATTGATATGCAGATGTATCTCATGATCTTGCCATGTGTCTTGGACTGTCCTGCCGAGATAATGCCCCCCACCCCATCTGAGAGGCATACGTGGTCACTGTGGCAACCGGGGATGGTGGAATGAATGGTTTTGCCCTGTCCAGATTGTTGGTGCAAAGCCACCATCTGAGATCCTGCTTGCATCTGTCTGTGAGCAAAATAGGGTGGGAAAGTGAAAGTTTTTGGAGAGACCATTGAGCAAAGAGGAGCCATTGAAGGAGCCTCATGTGCAATCTCGCTAGAGGGACCAACATAATTATTGCTGCCATAGTCCCCAGGAGTTGAAGAACCAATCTTGCCTTCGCTTTCCATAGGGGAAGCAGGGCGTGCACCTGTTGCTGTAAGACTCTGATTCTTTCCTGTGGTAGAAAGGCTCACATTTGAACAGTGTCTAACTCTGCACCTATAAAAATGACACGCTGTGACGGCAACAAGACAAATTTTTCCCAGTTCAGTGTTATGCCCAACTGTTGATAGAGAGTGATGGTAACGTCCCTGGTTTGGATTAGTAGATGCCTGGTGGGGGCAGTAAGGAGCCAGTCGTCCAGATACAGAAACACTTGTAATCCTAGATGTCTCAAGTGAGCTGTCACCACCGCCATACACTTGGTGAACACCCTGGGGGCTGTGGTGAGACCAAAGGGCAGGGCTCTAAACTGGAAATGACTGGCTCCCAGCTGGAAGTGTAGGTGACTCCTGGATGCCCTGTCCATTTTGACATGGTAGTAAGCATCCTTGAGGTCGATGGAGCACATCCATACTTCTTCTCCCAACAATGGGAGAATCGATTGTAGTGTGACCATACGGAACTTGGACTTTTGTACATAGTTGTTCAGTTGGCTGAGATCTAATATGGGTCTCAGGTCCCCTGTTCTTTTCGGCACCAAAAAGAATCTTGAGTAAGTCCCTAGTCCGATCTGGTCTGAGGGGACATGCTGGATGGCTCCCTTTCCTAGCAGCTTTGAAACCTCTGAAGCTGCGTGATCCCTTTGACTGGGTGGAACGTCCGGGATTTTCCTGACTGGAGGGGGGTCTGATGAAAAGGGGATGACATAACCTCCAGAAATTATTCGTAATACCCATCGGTCCTGGGTGATGCTTTGCCAGGCTTCCGGGTATAGCGATATTCAACCCCTGACTGACTCCGGAAACGCACAGTTGGGCATCCCATCAGGAACGACGGTAGGGAGAGCCACGAAAGGAATCACGGTCTCCCAAATTGCGGGGGCCCCCTCTGCCTCTAGAGTGGCATCTCCCTGAATAACCTCGACCTCCTCTGCCTCTGGAGGGGGACTCACCTTGTGCACCAGGAAAAAACCTCTGTGATTTTTTGAACCACATCTTCCCACCCCACTGGGCCTTGGGGTAAGGCCTAGAGAGAAGGTAAAAATGGACCCGTACAGCAGACAGGGTCTTTCCCTCTTGCTCACACCTGGTGAGGGTGTCTTTCACTTTGGTTCCGAACAAAGAAGAACCATCAAAGGGGGCGTCAGTGAAAGAAGACTTGAAGGCCTCCGTGAAATGACAAAGGCGCAGCCAGGCTTGCCTTCTAAGGGTGACTCCTGAGCTTGCTGCCCTACTCGCTCCCTCGGCTGCATATTAAATGAGCCGCATGGAGGAGTTAACGATGGAATTGAGGGTAGACACCTGGGCGTTAACTGTCTGGGCCACCACCTCAGGCATGTTACCCGCAAGAGTATCTCCTAACTCCTTGAGGAGATCTCTCTGGAGCCGAGTAACATGAGACAGGCAGTTCAGCGACAGTAAGATAAAGGTTGCTGACGAGTGGGTATGCTTCCTGTACTGGTCCATAGACCTAGACTCCTTGTTAGGAGGATGGACGGAGGAAGAAGTCTCTGTTACTTCCTTCTGAGTGGCTGCTACCACCACCATGGCATCCACAAGGACTCCTTTGGACAAAAACTCCTTACCCGGGGGAGCAGAAAGAAATTTATTAGGTCTCCTGGGTACGAGTTCCACAGAATCAGGGTTCTCCCACACCCTCCGACAAATTAAATCCAGGAACTCGTCGAAGGGTGGGGACACCCAGGAGGTGGAGGGCTGAGCACCAAAGGCCTTAAGGAAGACCAATTCCTCCTTGGAGGGGGCTTTGGATGGCCAGTCACCTCTTTGTTTCAATATCTCCAGGATGTCAGAGAAAGAAACATCATCAGAGGATGACTTGGGGGACCCCTCCGATTCCTCGAGGTCAGTCTCTGAGGTGAGACACTCAACCTGGGAGTCTATGTGCTTCCTCTTGCACATTTTCTTTCTAGGGGGCTCCTCAGGCAAGAACTCTAAAGGGCCCTCAAAAACTTGGGGACCACTCATGGGGGTATCCCTAGGCTTCGGGGCTCCACTGTCTACAGATAAGTGGTGATCAGAGGCTCTCACCAGAGTGGTAGGGGACAGAATGACCAACCCGCATGATGTAGCTAATGATCTGGCCAGCGCAGTCCGCATGGTCTCAAAGGCAGACCCCCCCCGAGTCCGAGGACCGGCCAGCCTCAGAGACCATGACAGGAGTCGGGGTTCCTCTAGCCGAGGCACAGAGCAGGAGACTAGGAACTGAAATGTGTCCCGAGGTGTCCCCCTCGGGCCTGACTGAAGAATCCCGAGTCCCAAACCCCGTGGACGGCACCAACAGGGTCGGAGCTGGCATCAGTACCGATAGGGCTGGAGGGGCCATCAGAACCAACCTAGGAACATCATATGGAGTGTAACCTTCTGGTTCTGAAGACAGAGATGCGCTTGGAGGAGGAATGATCGAAGAAGGTATCGGGACGGGCTCTGGAGCCGACTGGGATGGAGCCGAAAACAATTTTGCCAAAACCGGTGACTGGAGGAGCCTCTGCACCACCCTATCGATATCCACATCTGAAAGGGTCCTGCAGGATTTGGAGGACAGGGAGGGAGATCAAGATGTCTTCTCAGATCGGCTCCGAGGAGGTTCCAGCATAACTGGAGCCGACGCCGGTTCCATCAACACCGACACTTCCTGCGGCCCCGAGGACAGTAGAGCCGTGGAGATTGAAGCAAGTTTTGTGACTTTCTCTGGTGGCTCCGAGGAAACTGAAGGAGCTGGAGATCTCTTTTTTGACTTTGAGGATTTTGATTTAGAACTGGAAGCAGAATCCATGGCCTCTTTGAACGAGGGTTTCAAGAGTCCCTTTAGAATTAGCTTATTCTTTCTTTCTTGAAGCACCCTGGGACTAAAAGCATGGCAGAAGCTGCAGGACTCCTGCAGATGGATTGCTCCCAGGCAATAAACGCAAACACACAACCACACTTAGAGCACTTTTTAAAACCCGAAGGTTTGTGCTCCTTGGAATCTTTGGACATATTTAAAACAAGTAATCACAAATACCACAACAATGAATAAGTCACTGTCTGACAGGAAAAACGACACAGACACGCAAAACACCACTAAGCACAGGAACACGTTTTTACACAACACACACAATCCTCAGAAAGGACACACACTGAGATGACTAGGGCTAAAAACCTCTAACTAAAACGTTTTTTTTTAACCACGTACACCAAAGGAGAACAGACACTAAAACCTCTAACTCAAACGGTTTTAGAAGAGAAACAACACAGGACAAGAGGGGAGGACTAGGTCCTCTAACTAAAATGGGCCTAGCCCGATAGAACAGCTAGTGGGATACCACAAACCACAAACACACTACACAAATACCAACACAACACCAATTAATAATAGCTATTAAAATAGCTTTTTGTTTGTAACAAGTTTTCTCAAAATAACAAGAAAAAAGGGTACTTAGCCACAGCCAAGAGTGAGACCACGTCCGAGCTACACGAGCAGCAAACGAGATCTGGGGATATGCAGCAGTGCAGCATGGGATACCTGCTTAGCCCAGCCAATACAAGACTTCCAGCTAGAAAAGTTTGGCCGAGTCGAAGATGATATTTGGCTCCGAACCCACGGGTAAGAATGTAGGTGAGATTGGACTACATAACATCATGAGTTAGCAACTCCATTAGGTACTTTCTTCAACCACAGCCTAAGTATTGGTTTTGTCCCTGCTGAATGGAAAACAGCAACCATCATTCCCCCTTCATAAAGGGGTTACAGTAACAGACCCTGGGAACTACAAATCCCTACGCTTAACTAGCCTTATCTGTAAGGACATGGTGCAAATCATCATGGAACTTATAAATAAGGATATAGGTAATCTCCAAACCCTTGATCTGGCACAGTTTAGTTTTGTCAAAGGCAGGTCATGCCTGTTAAACATGTTGGACTTCTTTGAAAAGTCACCAGAGCCATAGACACAGGAAAATCTGTGGATAAGGCCTACCTTGACTTAACCAAGGCCTTCAACACAATCTCACATTTGGCCATCATTGATAAACTCTCCCAGTTGAATATCAACCCTTATGTCATCAGGTGCATTGTGAACTAGCTCACTGACAGATCACACTCAAAGTTGGGGACTTTACCTCAACCAGCAGACCTGAACCAGTGGAGTTCCACAAAGGTCAGTGCTGGGCTCCTATTGTTTAGAATATACTTCTCAGAAGTTCAGGCCAAAACAAAGGGTCTGTGGCTGGCTAAGTTTGCTGATGACTGCAAATTAGGTGCAATCACTGAATCTGCAAACAATGTCAATATACTTCAAGAGGGACTTACACAAACCAGTGATTGGTGCCAAAGCCATGGACTAAAACTCAATGGTAAAAAATGCATTATCATCCCCTTCGGTAAAAATATCACAGCAGACTATAATATAAATAATAACACCCTAAGTAACAACTGAGTAGTGAGAGACTTGGGAATACAAGCTGACTGTAGCCTAAAGTTTGAACAGCATGTATCTACTGTGGTAAGGAAGGCATTCCAAGCTGCACACCTCATTAGCAAAAGTATTGCCTCAAGAGCGAAAGAGGTCATAACATTCTTGTACTCGACTCTCATCAGGCCAATAATTGAGTACAATCCCCCTGCTAACTTTGGTAGGTAACTTACCAGGCACCTGCAGCAATTTCAGAGACCTCAGAGATTTCTAACCAAGAAAATTCAGGGTCTCCAGCACAGTCATACATTGACAGACTGAAGTCATTGTCACTGCACCACACAGTAGCATATAGACTACTTAGACAACACTTGTGCCTGGCCTACAGAGCAATCTCAGATCCAAACCTAATGGAAATGCTGCACATCTGCAAGTCAAATGGGACAGGGGTCACCTGCTCCAGGGACCTTAACCTGGCCTGTGACATAAATAGGACCTCCTGGAAAAAGATATGTCTCGCAGAGTTTGCTACTCTTCTGGAAATAGGCAATTCATTCACATCGAACAAAGCTCCTCTAAGATCCTGTTTAAGTGTAGCCTGGATGGGAAACTAAATTCCTGCAAGGGATTTCACCTGTGACTTTCCTAGATAGGGGCAGTCATTGCTAATTAAGATCTCGAGTTTAGACAAGATCCTTTATATTGGGTTTCTCTAATATTATATTGGATACACACAGCTAGCCTTATAAAGACCTTTGTGACAATAGCCCACTAACCACCTATGAACCTACAGCTGAATGTATCAACAGATATTTGTTGAGGAGTAGCACTGCAGTACATTATTATGATATCTACAATGTTTATAATATATTTTCCTGCACAAACTCTAAGCCAGGGACTATCCAAGAGTCTGTATCCTGATACTTTTGTCCTAAGCTTGTTTTTACCTGCCATTAAATCTAACCTATATTTAAAATTCGGTATCAAGAGCTAATTAATCATAATCTCAGTGAATATAGGCATAAAATCCTGACTAAGACCTAAGTAACTATGATCCATGGGACCTGGGTTCAAATAGCAGCCAGCTCAGATGCCTGACAGGCAAGCAAGGAGGATGGATGTGTCCATCCTGGGGTAGAGAAGGATTCAGACTGGAACAAGTGGGTAGGTCAAAGCAGTGTGGCTACCCTAGGTCTTGGGTTGGGCATGTCTTCACAGGACATGTCTCATGACTTATCCAACCTATGATGCAGAAGTCATCTCACTCAAAGGGAAGGGAATAATGTTTAGAAAAAGCTTTGGCCCCAGTGTATATGATGTTGGAGAATATCAGCTCCATTTCATTTAATCTGACTGTCCATCAATGGTAGCCTCGGCTAGGTGGTGGAATAGTGAACAGAAGTAGATTTCCCTATTCCTTTTCCTCCCAAGACATGGCATTGGGGGACAGTAAGGAAACTATAGGGGAGCAAATGAGTATCCCAGATGGGATGGAATAAAAAAAATCATAAATGTAAAGGCAAGCATTTCCAGGTATTAGTAATTTGATCCCTGAATAGCAAATTTTTAGAGTTATAATGTTTGTCAATAAGGAATAAATCTGAGTTTCTGTTGTTAGAGTGATTATCATTCTGTTTGATTCTTTACATAGCTTGTTCTTCCACTTGGAAAAAACCTTTGAATATTTAAATCAATGCCATCCTACTAAACTGATGTTGAACAGAGTATAAATTAAACCCTTCTAGGTTTTCAGAGAATTTTAAATTTGTTTATCTCCAAATTATTTTAGTAAAAATGTTTGGACATGTTTGAGACAAACTACAAGCTTTGTATTGTATTGGCAAAAACTGGTATTAAACTCATTTGTAAGTCATACAACTGTACATAAAATGTATACAATTTCTAGAATGCCCATAAGCAGATAACAGCCTCCCAAGGACTGTTGAGGGTTCTTTCCTCTGGGAATGCAGTCCTTCTCGTAGTTGCTTTGAGTGTTTGGCTTTCTACTAAACTAATACTGGTTCTTCTGCTGTGCACCATGCCTGAATCACATCCTGTGTGGTATGCTCTACATCTTAAAAAACTATTCTTAAGGTTTACGACCTGCAGTTGAGAGTAGTGACAGTTTTTGCAGATGAGTATCCATTTTTTAATAACAGATTGTGTTGGTACAAAGACCTGAAATATTCTGAACATTCTTAAAGTTTAATTTATATAAAAAAAAATTAAATTTAAAGTGCAATTAAAATTCTCAAATGCTTGGAAGAAATAATCCTCATAATACAGATTATGTAATAGGAGAAGGACTATAACAGCTTGGGAAAGTTTTATGTTCTGCGGTATCTGAACTGTTAATTGCCTTAGTCTTGCTACTACCAAGGCTGGACTTCCTTTTTCCAAGTCAGTAGATGTTGCATCATGTTTCTGTCCTCTTTAGATTGTTTTGTACTATATATAGTTATTACTAAATAACCCTAATTTATTTTTACAGTGAAAAAGTGAAATGGTACAATGGCAGCATTCATTCTAATATGAGATCTTTATGAGTAAAAAAACACAAAAAAATAATTTGTTCAGGTTTCCAAGACTGTTGCTTTTTTAGTTCTAAATACGAAGCCTGCTACAAAAATATTTTTCTTTACATCATTTTTGTCTCTGTAATTATTTTCATCTCCATGTATTATCCTACAGGATTTATGTAAGTGGAAATATGATGCAGCCATTCAACTTAACTATAATCAGGAATAATTCAACTTTAACATGGCAGATTTTTTTTCACATTCGTGAGAAAGTTCAGAAGCATTTTGAGAAAAGAATGTGGGTTGCTTTTGTGCTCTTCTACATATAAGTTCAGAAGCATTTTGAGAAAAAAATGTGGGTTGGGTTTGTGCTCGCCCACATATAAGTTCAGAAGTATTTTGAAAAAAGAACGTGGGTTGTTTTTGTGCTCTCCTACATATAATAATCAAGCCGGAGATTTTGCAGCTTAGAAGGAAGAAGACTTCCCTTTCCACTTACAGTGACCCAGAGTTCCAGCAAAATGCTAAAAGAAAATAAATTTAATAACATTACTTCTATTAAAACAACTTAACTGTTTTGAGGTGGTAATTTACTTTAAAACCCATTAGTCATTACAGATTGCGTAAACTTTGGGCTACATTTCCGCGGTATGCAGACATGAATTCTCTTTTTAAGAAAATTGAGGTTTATTATTTTGCATTCTGATTTCTGTTCTCACCATTCTAAACTTCCAGATTATATGCATTTCACTGATATTCATTTTAGTCAAAATATATAAATGTTGTGCAGTAACATAACCTCTGAAACATCAGAGTGCACTCAGAACACAGGGTACCAAATTTCTGACCCAGGTTCAATCCAGGCTTGAAACAGATACATCAGCAGAAAAAGATGAAGAACTAATTAGCATTGCATTCACACCTATCTGCACTGACTTGAATGGTCTTATCTAAAAACTAGGAGGGCATAAGAAAACATTGCATCTCATGGTATTTAGATCCCAGTGTACTAATGGAAACTGGATCCCAGACTTTTTTATTTAAAAATGTATCTTTCATTAATTGAATAAATGGGCTGGTATATAGGACTTTTCTAGCCAATACTTGGACAGCACTTCCTAATTTTGAAATTACAAAATCCTGAAGTTCAATATATTGAACTTACAATCCCGAGATTTTGTAATCTCGAAATTAAGAAAAAAAAAAAAAAGAAAAACACATCAAAAACACCCGCTCCAACTTAAATATATTAACTCCGAGATCGGTCTACAGTGCAGAGAATGATAATGTTCCTGTTCCACACTGTATAGCAATCTGTATTACCATTCTCTGCACTGTAGAGCGATCTCGGAGTTAGTATATTTAAGCTGCAGTGGGTGTGCGGGGGTGCATCCCCCCACATGGCAGGTGCAGGGGGGCTTGCCCCCATGCAAAAACATGTTTTTGATGTGTTTTTCTTTTTTTTTTTTTCAGTTTTATTCTTAATTTTGAGATTACAAGATCACGGGATTGTAAGTTCGATATATTGAACTTCGGTATTTTGTAATTTAGAAATTAAGAAGTGAACCCATAGATATATATATATATGTATGTGTGTGTGTGTGTGTGTGTGTGTGTGTGTATATATATATATATATATATATATATATATATATATATATATGTATGTCAGTAATCAATCAGCATTTGGGGGGGGCAGATATTCCTGAAAAACCTTGCATACCCAAGGGGAGAATACAAACTCGACACAGACAGTGACTGGAAGTTAGGACTGAGCAGACGAAGGTGGAATTGTGAGGCACAGATCTTTCTACCAAGCCACTGTGCTATTAGTGCCATTAAAATTCAATGTTACTGATAAAAGTAAATAAGAACAGATTGTATAGCTTGAGGAATGTGTAGAATCTACAATCCATGGATGATGCCAAGAAAACCAGTTGTTGGTTTCAAAGTGCTATGGTAATGGTAGATCAGGTATAGTCATAGACTCGACTTTGCAAACACATTTCCCCACACACATTTATCAGATGTTATTACCACATAATATGGTAAAAGTCAAATATTTTTTTTTGTTTGTTTGTTTATGTATAAGTCCAGCCTGTTCCATTGGCATTACTAGAAAGTTATACTCCACACTTAAGGAAGATTCAGAGAAATAATTCACATCTTTAAAGGTAAATTACTTCTCCCTAAAGCTGTTGCCTTTAGTTATGTGACACTCAGTGTGGTACAATTTAGACATCAGCAAGTAAATCAAATTTCACAAATGCTTCTTCTTAAGGTAAAACAACATAAAACATATTTAAGGAGTGCTACATCATACAAAAACACATATTATGAAGCAGGCTGAAATGATGTTATATAAGATCCTCCTATGAAAAAAGTGGAGGCAACATCACACCTTGTTAGTGCAATGGCATCCTAAAGGCACTTTCGTATTGGCCTCACACTCCTAATGCCACCATACTAACCTAGTGCGGTGCTGACGGCTTATTCTTCATGGAGGAGTTCATCTGTAATCTATGTACTGTTCAAAATTAGATAAAATGTACTTTATTAGCTCCACTCATTAAAGGCATAATATGGTTTAGTGCTCACAGTACAAAGCTTTCAACCAGAGGAGACCAGGTCAAAATCCCACCACAGCCACAGGCTCATATATCATCCAATATACTTTAGTAAATTCCCAGTTATAAAAAGTGGACCCCTGTAAATCTGCATATTTATTGGGATATCTTGCAACAGTTGTGAAACAAACACTAACATTCTTCAAGTAACAGTTAAAATTATCTTTGGGTCCACAAATTGCTACCGCATATTCTTGGTTGGAGTGGGACTGATCCCTTTGTTCTATATGACAAAGTACTTCCTGTTGGGAATGTCAAAGATCACATAATTTACATTAAGTATGCATTTTGTATGAGGCAATATATATCTATATACACATATAGATATATATTATTATTATTATTATTATTATTATTATTATTATTATTACAAAGAATGTTGCTTAAAATATTTTTATAACATTATTGTTCCCTGCCAAACAATTTGAAGGGCAGAATAAATATTTTTTAATTCCATAACACATCTCTTTCTCCTTGTAGAATACAGAATGGCTACCCCTCCCATCCAATATGTACAGATTTCATTTTATTAATTCATGTATCTTTAAAGACATTTTTAACATGGGCTCTACTGTTCTGACCCAGAGTTCAGTGTTGTGCTTTACTGTGATTTGTGCCCGTCACACAGCAGAGCTTAACATGAGTTTCAACAACCATGGCAGGACATTGCTGAGGCCTTCTTAGTTCAGAATATATTGTACAATACTTGCAGGACAGAATACACTGGACAAGATTTGTGGCATGACCTGTTACCATTTCTTGTCAGCAGAACTGCTTCTTACACCACTGTTTCCAGGAAGCAGAACTGAGCACTGGTTTAGGGAAAATTGCCTCCCCCTTTTTTGAAGAAGGAGGGTAGTAACTAGATAAATCTGCAGGCACCACCTACAGTAAATGCCCTGGAAGACCCCCCCTCCACATTTAATTACTGCCCTCCCTTGAGTGCTGGACTTGATCACTTGTCATACATGATAAAACAGATAAAGGTAATCATACAACTGATTTCTCATTTTATGCATCTTATGGGCTAGTTACTTTTATTAACACGTCACTCCTGAAGCAAGTCTGCCTGCCATGCAAATGACAAGAGTCCCATCTGTGGACAGTATATAGTTTGTTCCTATCACTTTTGATAGAGATCATCCTTAATTTTCATTCAATTACAGTGGGATGATATGCAGTATGCTTTTATGACCCCCAACGGAGGCTGCTCAATGTATATTTGTGCTTTGTTTCTAAAAGGAAAACTGGAACGTATTGTTTTAATCATTTTCATGCAAACTTGTTAATGGCAGTCAAATACTGAAGACCAGAGCACTTGACAGTGTAATGAAACATTTTTTACGGCATCAGTTCCTTTTATAGTTTGGCAAGAAAACCAGACAGCTCTCTGCATGGATAGCTGCCTCTGCTGGATGTCTCTTTGTGGTCTTTTTCATTTCTCCATAGCTGATTTGGAATCAGACTTCTTTTTGAGAGTTGCACACTTTAATCTTTCCAGAGCAAAAGTGGTTTTCCATAGTCTTTGTCTTCTTCCTCTTCTCAGGTTTACAGTTCCCACATGAGAAAATGAAAAAAAAAAAGGAAAGAAAGAAATAACCTTATGATATTAAAAACAAAGCTACTGTTTTGTAAGGGCACATTTCTCTTCTGTAATGTGCTTTTTTTATACAATTGCCTCCTTGTGAGGTTGCACCAAACTCCCATTTGGAAAACTCAGGATTTAAAAAATAGATTTCTCTCCTTTTGTTTGTTTGTTTTTTTCCTACACACATACGCACACGCATACAACAAAATGGTGCCACAGAGGTAGCTCTTCACATTACATGGCCTAACAGTTTTTTAATTTTCATTTTCTGATATTTCTTTTTATAAAATAAGGCAGCCCTGCTCCAGTAAGATGTCCTTGTTTCAGCACTAAAAATTTCAGGCAACTACAAGGGCACCTTAACCATTAGGGAGCGGAGGAGGGGGGTCCTTGCATGAATTTATTTTTTGTCTTTTGTCCCCCAGTTCAGCAAACTTCAGAGACTGGTTACCAGTTGCATTTGTCCATCACCCTCTGCCACTGATGCGTCCATACCTACTTGTACTAGGTAGCCTTCATTGCTTGGCCGTCGGGCTTGGTAATAGGCTTGTAGCTGATTTCGGGGAACCAAAGCTGGTCGATTCCTGTAGTAGATTTCCTCACTGCCCTGAGACTGAGGTACAACAACCTCCCCAACTGCTTCAGGGCTGCTGTCCGGATAGGGGGAGTCTCTTAGATTGGTCATGCTTGTGTAGAGTGAGTCTCTATTAGGGGACTGGATCTGTCCCTCCAAACCTTCTGTAAGTTCTGCAGTATAACTCTCTGATTCTTCTGGGTCACTCTGATAAAGAATTGACTGTGCCCTCTGCAAAAGCAGTGGCTCCTCCAGGGCTTTGTACATCAGCTCTATTTCAAGATTTTCTTCATGATTAAGGGAGGGGGCATCAGGTACAATGGCATCATCCTCACTGCTGGTACCACCACCCCCTCCATTACCAGATGGAAGATTTGGTTCACCACTTGGATTCTTCAGACTACCTCTCAGGTTATTGTGGACAAGTTCTGAGATGATCATCTTTTCAAAGGCAGCATCACTCAGATTACGGCGGCAGTCAGGCACTTTGGCAGCCTCTGTGGAGAAGTCACTGCTTCGGAGGGAGTAGCTGTTGTTAAAATTCCCATTCAGTGGGAGAGTGTCCATTCCACAGCCGTCTCGAGTGTTGTTTAGAGGATGTTCTGTTTAAACAACAATAACAAAAAAAGGTTATTTACTTTTTACATATTTTGCAGTTTTGGTGATGCTTATTACTGTAAGGAATTAAAAGACGTCAGAGAAAGGAAGAATACAACATAACATTACAGACAGCAATGCCATGCATAAAGTTTTTACAAATATATTAGTTTTTAACAGATATTGTGATCAGTAGCTGTACATTTCTATTAACTGGTAGAAAATGCTCCTTTTTTCTGAGGTGTGTAACTCAGATGATATCACAAAAGCCTTTTCTGAGGTAAACTTGCTCACTGTAAAAGCAACATTACAGCATAAAGCCAAAAAACACACATTAGTAGACATCAAGACCAGGATTTGGTGCAGAGTGTTAAAGTGAATGCATGAAGAGATGAGAAATAAAAGGCAAAAATCATGAAAGGGTGAAAGAGGACTTGCAATTGCTGATTGCCTCAGTTTTTCCTTTAGCAAACATTTTTCAATGTACAGCTGACTGGCGCGTACTTATAAACTACCACAGAGAAGAGGAGAGTTGAGTACTATTAGCTACCAGAAGAAGAGGAACAGTAATAAATTCTACCATGGATGGGTCTGGACTGAAAGGCAAACAAATAATCTGGACCCATGAACACAGCATGGAAACAATACATTATCCTGCAGTATATTTATGAAATATTCAAGTCCTCAAATATTTTGCTGAATGAATTCATGTATTTACATGAATATATATCAATTTTGATACTATCTTGTTTTCAATCTGACTTCTAGGATAAGCACAGGCGTCTTGTATTATATTATTTATTGGGCATATAAGCTATGTCAAAAATGTAGTCTACTCAAGGCAAATGAAAAATTGTAGCTCACAATATTAAATGTTTATAAATGACCCTTGGTCAACATAACTAAATGTCAATCACAGGCATATTTTAACTTTAACATAGTATGGAAAACCTTTATCTGGCCCCTAAAATTAAATTAATTAAAAAAAACAATATGTGAATTATCATTTCCCTAGTTACTGCATCCTGCCTCATTTATGAAAATAAATCAGAGCCATGTGTGTTTTACCTACATTTGAGTGTTGGCAAAAATTCTCCATCTGCATTAGTCTTTTCAATGTTTTTTCTTAAAGTTTAGCCATTAGAAAGCTTAGCTGTTAGAAAAAAAATGAAACAATAACTATATAGCTTAACAGGTTCAAAGGTTCTTACTAGGCTATTGATCTGTGGGGAACTTTAGAAGCCTAAGCATACATTCCCATAAAGATTTTACCCCTTATATTTTAAGTACAAATAATGCAAAGATGAGCAGAACATTTATGTAAATTTTCAGTTACCTATCTATTTCTCCAGATTATATTTCAATAGTGTAAGAGATGTGTTTTACTTTTTGTGGACAGGAAGATGATTCCAAAGAAGTGGTTTTCTCTGCAATACGTATATATATATATATATATATATATATATATATATATATATATATATATATATATCACTTGTACATATTCTATTTATTTCAATCTCTTGAATAGATGTTCATACCCCCATTATTGTTGCAGATGTGCAATAGTTCTGACAAGACAGGGACTGTTGAGGCTCTGTGCATGAGGCAAAGATCGCTCCTCAGTAGCCTGTATGACACCAAGAAGACAGACAAGACTTTAAGATGGCCTGCAGCATTTTGATGATATAGGCCCTTGATTTTCTTACTACAAAAAGTGTTGTGGGCATTCGAGTTGTGTCAAATGTTTGAAGAAGTACATACTAGTGGGGGCATTATACTCAATGCTCAGACTGATGAATGCCGAATACAGTGGAAAGATCACACCCCTGGACCTAGATGCCGTACCTGTAGTAATAAGTTGTGCAATGAAAAAGTACTTTAGTATAATGGTGGATACAAGGCAACTTAAGGAAAGTTCATTGTCTATATAGATTCCCAGGTACCAAACTATTGAATCAATTTGAAGGAGTGTGCTGCCAGTGTGATAGTTACAAGGGACGTCTTGCTAGCTGAAGGATACTATTATGTATTTCCTGTCAATTAGCTTTAGTCTAAGGTTTTACGAACAGCTATAGGTTTGGGAAAGGCCATCGTGGAGGGTCTTAGTTTCCTGTGTGGAATTTATGATGGCAGTAAGTTTATAATCATCTGCAAGCCTGGCCAGACCTAACCTGTAATCTACAAACTTGGTCAGTTCTAAATCCTTAACAATAGCTTTCATAGGTTCATAGGTTGGTACTAGGCTATCAGCCATAGGGCCTATACAAGCCTAGCCATAACAATTCCCTGGCTATTTCTTCCCACACTATTTACTTCCCTGGACCCCTGACTAGCAGGGTGACTGACATGATCCCTGGGGTGAATTTCCTTTCTCCCATCCAATCGTCAATGTTCCTTTTGAAGAGGGCCAAAGAGGCACTCTGCTTGACATGTATGGGAAATCTATCCCAGAGTCTGGGGAGTGTCTGGGTCAGGAACCTATCCCCCAGCATGTTTTGTTTATTGTGATGTCAAGGTTTAGATCCCTGGAGCGTGTGGCTCTGAGGGATTGGGATTTCTTTAAGTGTAGCATGTCCAACAGCTCTGGGTTTGACATGGCCTTGTATGATAAGCAGAGATCGCCACTGAGTAGATGATATGTGACAGAGTATAGCTGGAGTTTTTTAAGGCAGTCAGTGTAGGGCATCTACTTTAGGCCTGCGATTCTTTTAGTGAGGTATTTCTGCGGCCTTTCCAGTTGTTGCAGATGTCTTGAGAGGTACATACCAAACGGAGCATTGTATTCTATAATGGGTCTAATGAGGGTTGGGAGGGTGGCCTAATGGTTAAGATGTTTGCCTTACAAACACAAGGTGCAGAGTTTGAGTCTCACAAGGGATAATTGGCTAAGCTTAAAATGGCTCGCAAGGGCAGTTAGCTTAGTAAGAATCTATGAATCTATATATGAGTACAGTGGGACAATGATCTCCTTTTTTCTGGATGAAAAGCCCTTAGTGATGAGGTGTGCCACATAGAAGGATTTCCTTACTGTTGTGGCACTGTGGTTATTGAAGGTGAGACCACTGTCCACCTGTGTCCCTAAGTCTCTTATCACACTTTCAGTGTTTAGTGTACTGCCACCTATATGGTAATTCACAGATACATGTTTTTTCCCAAAGTAGATAACTACACATTTCTTGGCATTGAGTTTGAGCCCATGGCTCTGGCACCAAGCATCTGTTTCTGTAAGGCCCTTTTGTAGAGTATCCACATAATTTATGGGATTCAATAATGGCTCCCAGTTTGCAGTCATCTGCAAACTTTGTTAGCCAGAGTCCCTTAGTGTTGGCCTGTACTTCAGAGAAGTAGATGCCAAACAAGAGTGGTCCCAGGACTGAACCCTGAGGTACTCCACTTGTCACTTGTCTGGAGCTGGATTTGGAGTCGGCTACTTTTACAGTGTGGGTTCTATCAGTAAGCCAGTTAGCAACCCATTGGGTGATGTAGGGATTAATGCCCAGCTTAGTATGTTTATCTACGATTCCAGAGTGGTGGATGGTGTTAAAGGCCTTGGCAAGGTCTAGATAGGCTGTGTGGACCACCTTACTCTTGTCCATGGCTCTGGAGACTGATTCAAAGAAGTCAATCAGGTTCAGGAGACAAGATCAGCCCTTCATGAACCCAAACTGGGTGGGGTCCAGTGTTTGAAGGTTGCCAATGTCTTTGTTTATAAGTTCCATGATAATACATTCCATGGCCTTGCAGATAAGGCTTGTCAGACTGATGGGACAGTAGTTTCCAGGATCCAAGGTGGATCCCCCCTTGTGGAGTGGGATAACTGTAGCTCTGCACCACTCAGTGGGCACAAAACCTGAGGTGAGGCTATGATTAAACATGACACTTAGGTGAGGTGCCAGTTCATATTGTAGTTCATGTAGTACACAGCCCAGGATGTCATCTGGTCCCATGGATGCTGTATTCTTAGCTTTGGAGAGTGTGTTTTTTACCTGTGTGGCCATTATTACCAGAATTTGGCAATCTTCCGGTATTGAGATGGGCCATTTAGGGGGTGAGAGGGGGGTGAAGTTGGCACTGAAGTGATCTGCCAGGATATTGGCAATATCCTTGGGATCAGTATATTTAATGCCATTCTGTTTTAGCTCAGAGCAGATCTGAGCATTGCCATTTAGATTCTTGACATAGTTATAGAATGTCTTGTGGTTGTCTTTGGAATCTTTGGCAGTTTTATTTTCGTAACTTGTTTTGGAGGATTTTATGAGGGATCTCAGTTTCTTACTGAGGCTGGTAAGGGAGTTTTTTGCATCCTGGGATTTTCATCTTTTCTGCAACAGTTTCTTCCTTTTGTTGTAAAGTTTGTTTATGGCAGGGGACCATCAGATTGGCTTCCTTTTTTTGGATGAGTGCATCTTGGTTCTATTTGGGATGGCACGATTCATGCATGAGTGGATGTGCTCGTACAGTGCCTTAGTGTAGGATTCAACAGTTGAGCTTTCAGTTCCCGTCTGCATGGGTGTCATGACGTTTGTCGCTTCTGACTTGAGTAGCATGAAGTTGGCTTTGGAGAAGTTTTTTATGGATGTTTCCTTACTGGGGGTGGGGGTAGGATGTGGATGTTAAGGGTGATTAGCTTATGGTCAGACCTAACTAACGAGGGGGTGACCATAGGTGTGGAGCATCGATTTCCCATGTTGGTAATGATCAGGTCTAGGATATTGGAGCCCCTGGTGGGACTATGGATTAGTTGATCCAGGGCGATGGAATTTATGAATTCCAAGAACCGTTGGGCAAAGTTGTTGGCACATGAGTAGTTTTCCCAGTCAATGGCAGGGTAGTTAAAATCACCCAGTATTAGGGTGTTTGGTTCTATCTTAATATTTTCCAGTATGTTTAGAAAGGTGTAGTCAGAATCTTGGGGTATGGTGGGGGATTTGTAGCAAGCTACAATTTGGATTGCATTCTTACCTAGTGTTAGTTGCACCTGGAGAATTTCAGATGCATTGTGTTGGGCAACTAGCCTGGTGGTGCGAATATCCTTGGTGAATATTGACACTCCTCCACCTTTAGTGTTTCAATCCTGGTTTGGTGGCCGAAAAGTGTGGTAAGAGTTGTAGCCTGGTATTGCAGGGGTGCTCTCTGGAGCCTTGAACCAGGTCTCAGTTATTGCACAGATATCGATGTTCTCAATTTTTAGGAGTGACTCGAGAGAGTGCATTTTGAGGTTTAGACTTCTAGCATTGAGTAGCATTACCTTCAGATTTTGCATGCTTTTACCTGTTACGGTGGTGGCTTTGTCCTTTGAACTTTGCCTTAAAAAGGCACTATAGGGGTGGCAAGAGCCTTAGCCAGTAACCTGAATCCCAGGGGCGATAGGTGCAGACCATCTCTGGCAAAGCATCGTGGTCTGTCAATCATGTCTTCCCAGGCAGGCAGATACTGGATCCCCTTTGAATGACACCAGAAGCTTAGCCAATTGTTGAAGTCATTCATTTTGTCCTTATATTGTGGTATCATTCTGGGCGAAGGCAGGATGCTACTCAGGGCTAGGGTCATACCTGCCTGGGCCACATGATCCAAGAGCTCTTCCATGTCTCTTTTCATGTAGTCCAGGGAGGTACGTCTCAAGTCATTCACTCCAACATGGACAATGACAGAGTCATATTTGTACTTGTTGTGGAGTGACTTGAGTGCATGCATTATGTGGCGGATCCTTCATGAAGTAAATGCCAAACAGGAGTGTCTCAAGGACAGAACTCTGGGGTACACCCTGGTGGCAGTTCATTTAGAGGAGGTAGAGCCACCCACCCTAATTTCCTGGGTTCTACCTGTGAGCCAGGTTTTTACCCAATGAGTCACATAGAGATTAGTATTTAGCTGGAAATGTTTGTCTGTGATACCTGAATGAGGGATGGTATCAAATGCCATTGAGAGGTCTCAATATGCAATCTGTATTCATTTACCATTATCCATTGCTCCAATAACTTTCACAAAGAAGTGAGACAGGTTAAATAGGCAGGATTTGCTCTTAACAAATTCAGACTTGCATTAGATCAAAAGTTTGTAAGTTATCTATGTCTTTTTTTATTAATTCCACAATGATCCTTTCCATAACCTTATGGATGAGACTGGTCAATCTCATAGGTCTATAATTTCCTCAGTCTGCTAATGGCTCACCTTTGTGCAAGGGAATAATAGTTGCTAGTCTCCATTCATCTGACACAAAGCCTGTCTGGAGGTTAACACTGAATAGCCTCTGCATGGGGTCTGACAGATCCTGTTTCAAGCTTGCCAATAAGCAGCCCAGTGTGTTATCCAGTCCCATAGAAACCTGGATAGTGCCCTGGATAGTATCTTAAGGATGTGGTCATGGGAGATTTGGGGATAGGTATAGATATGGGTAAGAGATCTGGGAATGTTTAAGAGGAGAGGGGGTGACGTTTGAGCAAAATTTATCTGCCGTAGACCGTCTGTGCACTTTGGGTCTAAGTATGTGATTCAATTTACTATTAACTCTTCATGGTGCTGGGCATTGTTTCTGAGATTTCTATCATAGTTAAAGAAGACGTTGTGGTTGTCTTTTGCCTGGGTGGCAATTTTTAACTCTTATTTGGCTTTGGTTGATTTGATCAGGGCCCAGAGTTTCCTGTTATGTTTAGCAAGAGCTTGTTTTGTTGCAGCTTGTGAGTTACATTTATTTTTACATGCACTGAGCTTTTTATTATTGAATCCAAAGATGAGCAGAGCATTTACATGTTGATCCTATCCATGAGAGACAAGACTGTTAACCTAGGTATGAATCTGCAGTTGTCCATCCATTTGGCTAGATTATGTCTGAATAGTGTAACATAAGTACTTTACTTAATGTGAAGAGGAAGAGGATTCCAAAAAAGTCATATTCTCTGACATATGTCTATCCCCCAATATGTTCCAACATAGAGATTTATTTTTGAATTTGACATTGAATTTTCTTCGGAGAGGGATAAATGCATCCATGCATCTATTCACATGCGCATAGAATATGGCAGTAAGGGATTCCACATAAGCAGTGGGATCATCGAATCTGAATGGATATTGAATTTAGCCAGGTCATCTCTTTGCATAATCTCTGAATACTGATGTATTAGAGGATGCTTCTGGCTTCAGTCTTAGGGTGAATGTGACTGAGCTGTAGTCCAGTTTGACCAGGGAGAGAGTTACAATTGTCAGGGAGCAGAACTCTTCCATATAAGTGAGCATTTTATTGCCCCTGGTTGGGGAACGGGCTAACTGATCTGAGAGTTTGACTTGCTAAAGTCCAGAAATCAATAGACACACATGTTACAGGTGACTTACATCTCTCAATTAATAGAGGGGCAGTTGAGGTCCCCTTGGAGAATGGTGTTTGGCTTAATACATGGGTAGTCCTTACTAGTTAGGTAGGAGTTATGGGCTGAACAGGGCATAGAGGGGGTAGTATAGTTAGCCATGATGTGACAAGGAGTCTAGTTAATGGTAAGCTGGACATGGAAAAGTTCCAGATTGCTATCCCTTCTTACTAGTCTAGAGGTGTTTTTTAACAAATATGGAGACACCACTGCCTTTAGTGTTGTCATCTACAGCCTGAATGTGTGGTAGGCATTAAAACTATGTCCTTTGTCAGCAGTGGGGTGCTCTCAATGGTCTTGAACCAAGTCTCCACAATGATGCATATACAGATGTATTCTGGGGTAAGGAGTGCTTGTATGGAGTGCAGTTTTTTTGTTTAGGTCCCTAGCATTGAGCAGCAATACCTTTATGTTATCTAGATTCTGTTGGGTTATATATGATAGGATATGGGTTATTGGAAAAGTTAATAATGTTACTTGTAGCATAGCTGTCAGACATAGTCATGTAACTTTTCCTTATGTGAAGTATTTTGTTTGTGTCTTTCGGCTTTTGCATACCTTATAAAAAACTGTAATGCTATGGAATGAACTACTGTAATTCTGAATTTTTTCTAACATATTTCATATTCATACTATACTGCATTACTAACGCAACTAAAATGAATAGCCTCACTGCATTGGACATAAAACTGCCAATCAGATTTTCTCTTGCCATTGCATAACTGAACCTCGGGATGCAGATGAGGCATTCCTTTTTAGTGCCTGTTCTCCAAATATCAATACATATCGTTCCCAGCATAGTTATAAAATGAAGTTCATAAGAAGGGAAATTAAAATGAACCGACATGTCATAAATTGGTAAATGAATAGGAAAAGCTCAAACAGGTTTCCCAGCTAAATCCTGACCAGACTATCCATCCCAGATGGAGTGATAACTGTCCCACCCATTACAAAAGAAAAGAAGACCATACCACCAACCACAGATAGACAGATGATAAAAGTCAGTGGTGATTTCTGCAGATGACAGGAAGACCACAATGTATCTAGATGGGGGGGGGGGGGGGGGGTTGATCAGACAGACCATAACATGTTCACCAGAAGGAGGATGACTATGTCTAATGGTAGGACAATTTATAGACATACGATGATCGCCTCACATTCTTTTCCTATAACCTAATGCTTTTAATTTCAGAGCCATGTTGCAAAATAACTGTTAAACTAATGCTACTGAGTTGAAGATCAGGGAGGCAAGAAACCTTTTTCCTAGACATGTGTCTTCCCAGGTGGTCTTGGCCAAGCCATATGCCACTCTTGGCATTCGATGCTAACTGAAGCTTAATAAGCTGGAGACCTTGCAATGGACATTCTACTTTGGGTAGATTTGTCCAACTAAAGGGAAAGAACTATTTGGATTTAAAGGTGTACATGTGCTTCTTTATGCTGATGTCTTAAAATAGTAATAAAAAACAAATGAATGACATATTTTGGGTATGATGATGCCATTTGAGGGTGATGCCTTGAAGGTTTGCTAATGAGCACTGAGTACTGATTTTCTCATGTATGTTTGAAATAATGACTCACATTGCTAAGTGATAATGATGCTTTTTATTTATATGTAGATGCAAACTAACATGTAACATCATGGAATCCTTAGAATATTTACATATCAATATTTTCTGTGTGCACATTTTACTTTATCTCCAAGACTTTCCTTTCAAACAACAGTATATTTGCTCAGTATATGTTGAGGAAATGCAGATGGGGGGGGGGGGGTGTCACAGCTGTGCCTTTTGGATTCTTATAAATGTATAGTTAAATTGTTTACTTTTATATTGTCTCAGCCTAAACATATAACATATCTTGTTAAGTTAAATATCATGCTGACAATGTGATCTATGAGCTTTGTATGTTCAAATGTGTTTAGGACTAATAAGACAAGATATCGATGGACATTTTACTTACTAGTGCTTAGTACAAGGAAATGCTTTGGCTAAGTTCCAAATATGTAAAGTTAAATTTCATTTCTCTGTGGCTTGATTAAGTTTGTGATATGGAGTAGAGGTATTGGTGATATTATCAAATTTAAGGAGATTATACAGTTATTCATTTTACAAGACTTTTGTATTTAATATTTTGACCTAACTCTTTAATTAGAATGCATTCCTTTCAGCTCATATTCTTATTAAGAGTCATTTCATGGGATTCATAAAGAGGATACCATAGTGCAATTTGGGATGTAAGTTCCTTGTGTTGGTTTGTACTGTGTAATATTGTTAGCAATGCAACAATGTGATTCATATAACTCACACTGCCAACAGTATCACATAGTGAAAATCTGATCCATGCTTTGGAAATGAATGCAGTATAATGAAATGCAAATGACGCTTCTGCATATTTGATTATTAAATGGATACCCCATCTATCACTCTCCTGGGGATGGCTACAAATGATACTATAGCAACAGACAACCAGGTAGCATGGCCCAGTAGCTGAGTGGCCCATCGCCTTCTTCCTTGTGTAATGCATTGGTTAAGTTCTATAATCTTCTGCAGGGTAGGGAGAAGTCATGCTGACGGACACTTGTTCAACATCTTCAGAATCAATGGAACATCATTGACGACTGAAGTCAGAAAATAATGAGACATTTGAGATTTAGACTTCATACCCTTCAGAAAATTCATACTCATGCAAAATATGTTATTCTGTCAACTTTCTATGTTAATGAGAGCAATATTTAAAAAGTGCCCCTAATTTTGGGCCTTTGTCCCCCCATTATTTAGGGCTTTGTCCAGATTTCTTGCTGTAAGAGGTTGAGAGGTATGAGTCCCGTACTATATGAAACCACCACACCATGCTAGCAGCTCACTCTATTCCCTTCATGCTGTGACCCATTCCTAGTGTGTCATGATTAATACCTTCTACATTCTGCAGTCTTCCCCATCATTTGTCCACCCTCCCTAATCCAGTGACCACTGTCCTTTGCCCACTGCATGCCTTGTACGGATACTTACCTCTGCTTGTCTGTAGTGCTTAAAGTCTGTTTGTCAGTGCCCACTATGTTTCTAACCATCCTTCCTTACCTGGATTAGCGTTACAGCTCTTTACCATCACCCCATCCATTACACTATAACAACAACACCTCATTCCCAAAAATGGAACAAAAAAAAGATTTCATCTGCCAGCCATCCAAACTGTGTAGTGTTTAACTAGTTCACTTTGCTTGTTTTCCTGGGCTTGTCCAATCCTCCCCTCCTTTTTTACTTTTTACATGCCCCTTTTCTACCCTGTCATGGTAAGACATGTTTGGCCATCTACATTACTGTACAACAGCCTTTATTTAAAATTCTCATGTGGTGTTACCTGCATACTTCTGCTGCTATGTGGCTCTCAGCTTCATAACACACAGCACTGCTAGTTATGCTATTCATTTTCCTGAACTTACTTATTGCATTACGTCTGAAAATGAAATGCGTGCTACCATATCATACCACTACTGCCATGGTAAGTCCCATTGCTCTGCTTGACAGAGTATCTCAAAATCGCTATTTGGTTCTCATTGAACTGCTTAGTTTTAATTCATTCAGATGGACAATCTGCCAGGTGCATATTCATCAATTAGTAGCTGTCTGCAGTGACATAAAATGGAACTGATTGGTACTGGCACTGAGTGGGCTTACAGTTATTCTTTATGAATGATACTGAAGTGAGTTATTGGCTGTAGCCGGAGTGAATTAAGACGTTTACATTGCTCCATGTAATGCATTCTTGAAAAATCGGGACTGCTCTGTGTCTTTTTATATTAGGTGTGTGCGTCATATCGAATGGTAAGAGAAATACAATAATCTGACTTAGGAATTGATGATAATAGTCCTTCTCTAGGGATATTGATACTCTTAGAAGAGAAGTAATAACTATTGAGAGTTGCAACCCTAAAGGAGATTGCACTGTAAATACTTTTACTCTTAAGTCTGCCACATATACACACATGAAAGAAAAATTACCTTAATATTAAGTGCTATAATAAACTGCACATTTAATCCAGTTTTCAAACAGTACAAATAGTGGATAAGACCTGGAAGAAAGTACAGTTGTGTACACTTACCATAAATGTAGATGTTCAAGTGTACTCACTGTTGCAGTCATCACATTTGGATTATCCCTGCCAGGGTAGCCCTCGGCCGGCCCGAATGCCAGAGCCTTAGTATTTCTGCGTCAGTTGCTGTCGCTTCAGGACTGACATCAGGTCATCAGTAGTATAAAGTAAGGCAGCCGACACCATTACATCAGTTTTTCTTGCCCTAACCTTTCAGGACCCCCCAAGTAGGAGGCAGGTTCTGGTGGAAGAACTCCACCAGTAGAAAGTAAATACCAATACGTCCCTTGTAAGGAAAGAGAGAAGGGGGATGGAGGGAGGGAATCCAGGACTGCAACAGTGAATACACTCGAACATCTATATTTATGGTA
Source organism: Protopterus annectens (assembly GCF_019279795.1). NCBI lineage: Eukaryota > Metazoa > Chordata > Ceratodontiformes > Protopteridae > Protopterus > Protopterus annectens. Next base: position 1,574,209,046 of record NC_056743.1, read on the forward strand.
AGTGTACACAACTGTACTATGTTCTTTGTGTTTCACTGTTGCAGTCATCACATTTGCATTGATTCCCAAAGCTGAGGAAATGGGTGGAGGTAGTCAAGGAAACTAGCGGCTGGCTAGGATGCCCTGCAACACTGAAGAGGCAAACCCTGCCCTGGATTTGGAGAAGAGAGGCATGTGATAATGTTTGGTAAAACTGTGAACAGATGTCCAGGTGGCAGCCTCCAGGATGTCCCTGGTGAGGACTCCTCTAAGAAAAGCTGCAGAGGTGGAGGATGCTCTGGTGGAGTGCGTCCTGATCCCCTTGGGGGGAGGCTTTCCATGCTGTTTGTCACAGATGTAGATGCAGTGTGCTATCCATTTGGAGATGGTTTGTTTGGAGATGGCTTTTCCCTCTGCCCCTGCAGCAAAGTTAACTAGTAATTGATCAGACTTTCTGAAGGATTTAGTCCTGTCTAGGTAGAAAAGGAGCTGTCTGTGCACATCTAGAGAGTGCAGGATCCTCTCCCCCCTTGTTCTGTGGATTAGGAAAGAAGGTGGGTAAATGTATGGATTGATTGAGAGCCATACTGGACACCACCTTGGGCATGAAGGATGATTAGTTTTGAGGGATACCCTGTCAGTATGGAAGATGAAGGGTTCCACAGCCATGGGCATTTGCAGCTCGGAGACTCTTTTGGCTGAAGTGATGGCCAGAAGGAATGTTGTTTTCCTGGAGAGAAATTTTAGCTCTGCAGAAGATGCTGATTCGAAGGGGGCAGGGTGAGCTTTTCCAACACAAAGTTAAGGTCCCAAGCTGGGGTTGGTGCTCTTCTGGGGGGCCTCAAGTTGCTATCCCCTCTTAGGAACTGTTTGATCAAGGGGTGTGAGAAAAGGGCCTGCTCAGTGGGAAAATGAGCAGAGATAGCAGAGGCATGAATTTTAATAGAGGAAAAAGAGAGGCCATGGTGTAGTAGGCCAGCTAAGTAATCCAGGATACGAGGGAGGGAGGGAGGGAGGGCTGTGCCATATTTGCTCCCTTAGCCTGAATCCAGGTGCAGAACCTTTTCCATTTGTCAGCATAAGTCTTTCTAGTGTTAGGGTGTCTGGCCTCACGTATAACATCTAGAACTTGTTTACTGATGTTGGCAGATTGATCGGGGATAGAGAATAAGCCAAGGTGCCAAACTGAGAGTCTGAAATTGGGGATGGATGAATTCCCCTTCCCTCTGGGTCAGGAGGTTTGGATTCTGAGGAAGATGCCATGGTGGTAGTGGGGACAGGCTGCACAGCAAGGGGTACCAGTGCTGGCAAGACCAGTTTGGAGCTATAATTCATTGTCCTTGTATTTCCTCCATTATTTTGAGCAGTACCCTGGGGTACCCTGAGGATGAGAGGTAGTGAAGGAAAGGCATAGACCGATAGATTGACCCAGGGGAAGGACAGGGCATCCACTTTCCAAGCCATGCAGTGATGCTCCCTGGTGCAGAATTTGCTGAGCTGATGGTTGGTGAGGGAGGCAAAGAGGTCGACCTTCGGGGTGCCTATAAACACAAAAATATACAATAATCATTTAATTACTTTAAAATTGTTTCTATGTATAAAAGTTTATATTAAATATACATAATAAAATGATTATTGTATATTTTTGTGTTTATAGGCTGGCTGTTATCATGTGACTGTTTAATTGACTATTTAAGGTTTTAGAATTCAGTATAGGTATTCTAACACTGAAGAAGGATGTGTAATCCGAAAGCTTTGTTGTTTTATTAAAGTATCTGGCGTTTGTCTGGAGTTGTATTTATTGGAAGATCTAAGAAGTCCCTGAATCTCTTTTTAGACTGAGGGTAGTCCTGACTCTCCCATTGGAAATGCTCCCTTACGGTATGAAGGGTTTCCCCAAAGGAAAAATCCTCTGGGGGAGAGGCGGAAGGGATGGACTCCTCTGCATCAGAATCCTCATAAGTAGAGAGGGGTTGCATGTCTTCATATTTAGATGCATCAGAGTCATCTGACTCTTATTCAGACAAAACTACAGGGGACAGATTTCTTTTCCTTTTGGATGGGGTAGCTTGGCTTCCCCTGATCAGCATGATAAGGTCTTCCACCATTTTAAGCATTTCAGACTGAGGCAAGGAAGCAGGTGCCTGAGATTGGGTCATTGGTTTCTTGGGTGTGGTTCATACCCTGGGCCTAAGAAACTTGGTAGTTTTCGAAAGAAAGGCAATCATGAAAGACATTGGTTTGTGTCGAAAATCGGTACTGCGAAGGACTTCCTCAGAATCCAGTGCCTGCTGAGCAGCTCCTGACCCATCCAAGGTAGAGACAACCACAGGATCCTTAGTCAAAGAAGAGTTTTGCGGCATAAAGGGTCTCGATAGCGGTCTTTGAATTCACAGAAGTGAGCATCAGGGACTGCAAAAGTGCCTCACTGAGGACCGGAGAACTGACGACTAGCTTAACAGAAGTGTAGTCTGTAGGTTTGGACCTGTGAGGTCTGTCTCTGTCTTTATCTTTATGTTTTTTCAGAAGATCTGCTGTTGGATGGTTTACCAAAGCCATAACAGAGTTCGAGGACTGTAAGCGAAAATATCTAGTACAGAACACAATTAAATAAAACAACACAACTTAAGTAGAGTAAAGTTCAAGTGAGATTTTAAGTTACAGGATTTAACATTATATAGCTTTATTTACTGTAGCTACCTACAGATCTTATCAAGCTCTCTCTCTGTATATGTGTGTCCTTTTATGTCTGTATGTGCTGGCATGTATGTGTACAAGAATGCGTACCCTCCCTCTCTCTCTACATATATAAATATATATGTGTAAACAAAGTATTTGTTAATT